>NC_085861.1:48691221-48698721 GCF_034702125.1 Engraulis encrasicolus | reverse complement strand
GGCATGCGGCAGATAGGTGGACGCCGCGACAAAGGGGCAGGGAAAGGTGAGGGAGGCGGTGTGTGTGTGTGTGTGTATGTGTGTGTGTGTGTGTGCGTGCGTGCGTCTGTGTGTGTGTGTGTGTGTGTGTGTGTGTATGTGTGTGCGTGCATGCATGCGTGCGTGTGTTTGTGTTTGTGCCTCTGTGCCTGTGAGTGTGTGTGTGTGTGTGTGTGTGTGTGTGTGTATGTGTGTGCGTGCATGCATGCGTGCGTGTGTCTGTGTCTGTGTCTGTGTCTGTGAGTGTGAGTGTGTATGCGTGCATGTGTGTGTATGCTGCTATGTCATCGTAAGGTGTGTGTGTAGTGTGCGTTGTGTGTCTGTGTGCATGAGACGTGTATGGCATTGTGCTGCAAGGTGAAGGAAAATACAAAGGGAAAGGTGACACAGAGGCTGTGTGTGTGTGTGTGTGTGTGTGTGTGTGTGTGTGTGTGTGTGTGTGTGTGTGTGTGTGTGTGTGTGTGTGTGTGTGTGTGTGTGTGTGTGTGTGTGTGTGTGTGTGTGTGTGTGTGTGACTATATGAGAGAGGTAAGCTGGAGACAGGGAGCTGTTGTCGCATCTTCGTGACTCCCGCTCTCCTCCGAGCATTCTCACTGGCGTCCCATTTGACAGCTGCCTCGCCTGTGCAGTTATCACTCACACACACACACACGCACACGCACGCACACAGGCACACACACACACACACACACACACACACACACACACACACACACACACACACACACACACACACACACTTTAACGAACACAAGCATTCTCGAACACATGCATGCACGCACGCACACACACACACACACACACACACACACACACACACACACACACACACACACACACACACACACACACACACACACACACACACACACACACATCCGTGATCACATGAATAGTGATCTTACATCAGCTATATTTTTAGGCCTACCTGGGAGTGGTGTCTTTCACAGCAGAGACAGGAGACTGACGTGTGTGTGTGTGTGTGTGTGTGTGTGTGTGTGTGTGTGTGTGTGTGTGTGTGTGTGTGTGTGTGTGTGTGTGTGTGTGTGTGTGTGTGTGTGTGTGTGTGTGTGTGTGTGTGCGCACATGTGCGTGCGTGTGTGTGTGTGTGTGTGTGTGTGTGACTTTGTGTTGCTTTTTCATTGTAAAATGTGTGTGTGTCTGCATGCATGTTGACGTGTCACCGTAAAAAAATGTGAGAGACAGGAGACTGACGTGTGTGTGTGTGCGTGCGTGCGTGCATGCGTGCATGGGCGTGTGTGTGTGTGTGTGTGTGTGTGTGTACGAGAGGTGAGATGAGAGCTGGGTTGATCCACCTGAACTCTGAGATGACTCAAGCGCCACAGTGCTCTCGGTGGAATATGTGTCTCTGTGAGGGCATCTGAAGGTAACAAGTTCAGGTTGTTTTGGTAAAATACACTACGTATTTCTCGAGTAGTAGTATCCTGTGTTTTTACAATGTTATTGGCTTACAATAGTATGGTATAGCTTTTCTTAAACATTTTTGGGCCTTTCGGCAAGGGCGGCGGAATGTATTTTGAAGTGGTGGTGCATTTTTTAAAATTATTCTTTATTTCTCAACACTGTTACTCCTGCTGCACTCCACTCATTTCTCTGCAGTAAAAGTTGAGGAAGCCTCATTTACACTGTACAACGCTCCACTGCATCCCCCTTTTCGCACCTTTATCAAAGTAAGACACTGAAGGTGTGACAGAAAAGTAGCCGGAAAAGAGATGGGGCAGGGCTGCGAAATGACCCAAGCTGGACTTCAACCTGGGTCCCCATGCACGTGGGTGCTCTACGCAGTGTGTGTTACAGCACCCTCCAGTATGCCATGGTTTAAGAATAGCAATGCGATTCAGAGTAAAGTATCGTGTTTTTAAAAATAGTATTAAATGGTTTATAGTATTGCATGGTTCAGAATAGCATTCAATTTAATGCATTCTAAACTGAACAGTGTTCCATGGTTTAGAGATCAGTATTCAATGCTGGAGAATCATATTACATGGTTTAAAATCTGCTTAGTCAGCGTCTCTCCTAAAGTATCTTATTACATGTGAAACTATTCCAGACACGTACAAAATATATCTTGAGAAAAACACACCCGCACGTGCCTATTCACTTACCCGTGAAAAAATCTAGACTATTTTTTTTCCTTTCAAATTTCAGATGGTGGTCTCTGAGTGAATAACTTGGCTCATGTCACTAACTGCTGTCAAAACTAGTGTAGACTGCACACGTGTGTGCGTGCATGTGTGTGTGTGTGCGCGCGTGCTTGTGTGTGCAGGCGTGCGTGTGTGCGGGCGTGCGTGTGTGTGTTTGCCAAGATTAGGCCACCTTTGAAGTCATGGACCCGGTGACACAGGTTGGGTTTTAATAAGGCTTACTCAGTCAGTCACTCAGGGCCAGAGGGAAGCAGGCAGGCGGCCTGGGTTGAAATGAATACCTGCTCTATGTTGCACTTGTTTGTCTGTGTGGCTCCGGTTGCTGGGTCTGCATGGTGTGGCATGCCCATAGTCCTCTCTCCTCCTCTACTCTCCTGTTTACGCCTCCCCTCTCCTCTCCTCTTTGCTTCTCTTCTCCTCTCCTCCTCCCACTTCCTCCCCTCATCCCTTCTCCTCCTCTCCTCTCTTCTCCTATCCCCTGTTCTCTCTTCTCTTCTCCTCTTATCTCCTTTCCTTTCCTCTCCTCTTCTCCTCTCTTCTTTTCTCCTATCCTCACCTTCCCTTCCCTTCCCTTTCCTCTCCTCTCCTCTCTTCTCTTCTCTTCTCCTATCCTCACCCTCCCTCTCTTCTCTTCTCTTCTCTTCTCTTCTCTTCTCCTATCCTCACCCTCCCTCTCTTCTCTTCTCTTCTCCCCTCTTCTCTCTGTGTTACAGGATTTCATCTCAGGTTCCTCTCTCGCAGTGTGTGTGTGCATGTGTGTGTGTGGCAGCGAGACATGTTCAGGCACAGCCTTTCTCAGAGTGCACCAGCACCATCTAGTGAGTGAATGTTTTGATAGGATTTATTTGATAGGACCGACTGTGTGTGTGTGTGTGTGTGTGTGTGTGTGTGTGTGTGTGTGTGTGTGTGTGTGTGTGTGTGTGTGTGTGTGTGTGTGTGTGTCTTCTGTGTGTGGGAGTTCTGTAACTTGCATTGTATGTATCAGGAAAAATACGGCCATATTAAAAAATATTTTTTTTAAACACACCTACTAAGCCAGGACTGATGACTGATGGAGACTTTCAACAAATAAATGGAACAGAGAGGGGCATGGCAGGGCTACTGGCAAACTGACAGTCCTTGGGGGCCAAAGCTGGGTTTTTTGTGTGCATGAGACTGGAGCCTCAATTTAGAGGGGGCCATGCAAAAATGCTTGGGCCTGAGGACATTATGAGGGAGAGAGGGACATAGAGCGGTTGTAAAGACACGATAGAAAACAAGAAGACCATAAGAAGCAAACTTTTTGCCCCCTAAATGCTAGCCAGGCCGTGCCCTCCTAGTGACGCAACACCTTCAGTGTTGCTTGTAGTCAGGCCAAGAGCAATACAATATCATTTCTGAGCTCCCGAAAAATCGGGAACTCTTCCCACTTTGCCGGGAAGCACACACACACACGCACACACACACACGCGCACACACACCCTACTCTGCCCTCCAAATTACAATGCAAGCTTTTCTTTTTCCACCCCCTTTGTTCTTTTTCTCTCGCTCTTGAAGACCTTACCACCACTGTCAAAGGTAATTAGGCCGAGTCCTTGAACGAACACTTGTAGGCATGTAGGCACATTCAACTTGAATGCTAATGTTGAACTACATCGCCATATGATCCTAAGAGCTCATTCGCACGCCTGACAGGCTCTTGTTGGAGCATATTTCCGGGACTAATTGTTCACACCAGCGATAAGGCGTCATTTCCCCTCTCTTGAAACAGAAGGCTAACAAGCTATCGGCAAACACACCGCTCCGTCACGAAAGCTATCACAGTAATAACAGCTACGATTGCGCATTAAATGGTGATATTTCTCATGTTATCAGATTTTTGTATTGTCATTTGGTGGATTTTAAAACAAATCGTAATACCCTACTGACAAAACACCACCCTAACTATTTTGCATTTTCACACTCATCAAAAATTAATTTACAAGCCCTCCTTATCTTGCATTTAAAGAGCTCATTTTAAGTGATGAAGGGGAAAAAACACACGCACACAATGACACAGTTAGTTTTTAACCAACAACACTTAATTTATTCAGCCGAGATGTCCCGATCTCCTCAAACAATCTCAGTCAGCCCATCAGAATGGAGGAGTGCTGATCACATGATGGGCACTCACAGGAAATTAAGTCATGTCAACAACAGAAAAAAATATCAATAAATTAAATCATATCAATCATATCATATCAATTATAACCCTTCCAGCCCTCCCCCAAATCCCGACCCTTCCGCATCCACACATAAATATATTAAAAACTTAAGAAAAAGAGAAATATCTTTGATGAAGGATTGTACGAAGGCGTGAGAGTGTGTGAGAGTGTGTGCGCACTTGCAATTCACAAGCACCAGTGGTTTTAATGATGGCCTAAAGGCCATAACAGTTAAGTAATAAATGTTGCATATTGAACCCCGAAGAGCCTGCCTTTAAATAATTAAAAAACAAAAAATATCCACAAAATAAAAATAAAACCATAGGATACTAAACTAGAGAAAATGGCCTGAGTTCCTGTTCCAAGTCTGAGGGCCTTTGAGTAAATAAAACCTATTTCTCTATGCTTCTAGCTGCACACACACATGCACACACACACCTACATAAACACACGCACACACACAGGCATAGGCTTACCACATGGGAGTTATTAAAATAAGGCACAGGGAAATGTTTGCCATCAATCAAAGCAAAAAAAGAGAAGAAAAGTTCAAGTTTTACCATACAAAATCAAAACAAAATAAAAATTAATACATCCCCTGCATATGCATCACAGAGGTACATACATTGGTACCGTTAACAAATTATTCTTTTGCTCAATATTTAACATTTGCATAAAAAATGCACAAACATTTCCTTTTTTTTCTCCGTTTTGTCAACATTCAGCAACTGTACATTATCGAAAGTGTTGATCGTAACAATGAGTGTGTTACTCGTCCATTTTGAAATGAAAAAACAACAAACTTTTAGTGGCAGTGGGTGGCAGCACTGTGTGGGTTTTTTTTACGTGCTCACCGATACAACTGAAACTCCTTCAAAAAATAATCAGTCATAGCCATGAAATGGCAAAAAGAGAGGTCTACCACAGAGAGAGAGAGAAAGAGAGAGAAAAAAAGAGAGCGACAGAGAGAGATTGAGGGTAAGGGATAGAGAATAACAAACAACAAAAAAGAGAGAGAGACAGAGAGAGAGTGAGGGTGAGGGATAGAGAATAACAAACAACAACAAAAGAAAAACCCTGAGATTTGGATTTCCACCGTGGTCACTCAGGTTCCTATTACAGACACGGCAGAAGTCTTCTCACTCCTATTGGCCAAGATCTGCCAGCATTTGACCAATTGCAAGACAGACCCTGGACCCTCTGACACTCATGGGCATCGCAACCAATCGTGCTGTGACCCGCTCCAGCTCTCTCGCCCAATAGGCTGGACACAGGTTGTCTTTGATGAAGTGATGCCCACCCCTTGAGTGGGTGCCAAGGTGAGATGCCAACGTCTTTAAGTGTGAGGGGAGGAGGGGTAGTGCCAGGTCAGCTGCTCTTTGAACCCCATTAGAAGATGCCTTCTGGTAGTGCGTCGACCGACGGCCTTCAGCATACGCTCGTTCTGCCAAGAGTCCATAGCTTAAACAACTGTCAGCGAATCACCTCTTTCTAAACACACACACGCACACAGACGCGCGCACACAGACGCGCGCGCGCGCGCACACACACACACACACACACACACACACACACACACACACACACACACACACACACACACACACACACACACACACACACACACACACACACACACACACACACACACACACACACACTTGTAACAGCTGCTGATGTTCATTTCCTTTGGCCTGTGCAGCATGGTTGTGTTTGTTTGTGTGTGTGTGTGTCCGGGGAGTTGGTTTGTTTGTTTGCGTGAGTGACAAGTGACAAGTGAGGAGTGTGTGTCTTTGCCTCTGTGTGTGTAGAGTACAGTACATCACTGTGTGAAGCTTTTCTTGATGGCCACATTGGGGAAGACGGAGGAGAGCTCCTGGACGACTCGCGTGTCAATCTGGGAGCAGAAGGACACGTCGACCAGCTTCAGATCCGGACACGATTGGAGGAGCTTCTTCAGGGAGGCGGGGCTGACCATCCGCGTTCCTGTCAATCAAACACAATAGATATTACTAACAGAAATACGTAATATGCTGCCAATAAGACATTATACAGGTATGTACATATACAGTGGTAGTAATAAGTATTTCATCCTTTGGTGATCTTGTTGATTTTCCCTGTAATAAAGACATGATCAGTCTATAATTTTAGTGGTGTGTGTTAACTAACACACACACGCACACACACTCACCTAGTATGTCCACGTGCTGCAGCTTGGGGCAGCAGTTGGCCATCTCCTCCACGTCCTGATCGCACACGCTGCGGTTGGCGGTGAGGAAGAGCTTGCGCAGGCGCGGCAGGCGTCGCACCAGCGTCTGGAAGCAGCCGGAGCTGCTCTGCAGCGTGGAGCACCAGCCCAGGTCCAGCTCCTCCAGGCGCCCGCAGCCCAGCGCCAGCTCCCCCAGGCCCCGCTCCGTCAGGCTGGGGCAGCGCCACAGGTCCAGCGACAGCAGGCCCCGGCAGCGCACCGCCAGCATGCTGGCGATCACGTCGTAGTCCTGGATCTGTGGACACGAGCACAGGCACACACACACACACAAAATAGGGTTATACACTGAAATGCTCTGTGGGCAAATACATATTAGAGGTGAGTATTGCCAACCACCTCGCGATACAATACAAATCCTGATACAGGGGTCACAATATGATGCGTATTACGATACATGTGCATCCAGATACAGTGATACATATTGCCATATTTTAGTTCAGAATTTTTTTCTGGAAACAGAAGAATAGACAAATAAAATATCGATACTGACGCCTCCAATACGGTATACATGTATCGTGAAGAGACCTGGGACAAGGTATCCCGATATTAATATTTTGAACACACCCCTAACACATATACACTACCCCAGCCCCTACGCCATCAGGCTCCCACAGCTCCAGAGGCCAACACGCATGCACACACCAAATATTGCATGCTTATTGGGCTTTTGCCTCCCACACACACACACACACACACGCACGCACGCACGCACACACGCACGCACGCACGCACAAACACACACACACACGCACGCACGCAGTGTAATGTACTCACCCTGACGCAGCTGCCCAGGTTGAGGTGCTGTAGCTCTGGGCAGAAAGTCAGGATACTCAGCAGGGCCGTT
>NC_085861.1:48668721-48681221 GCF_034702125.1 Engraulis encrasicolus | reverse complement strand
TTGGACACCCAGCAAAATCTGTGGCCACTGTCGAGAGTTCATGCTTGTGCTCATATTGGAATGCATGTCAGAAGCCTTTCTCCAAAACAACAAACATTGAATATTTAAAAGCTTTAGTATACACAAGCTAACTATATGAGTTCTAATAAAGCATTGGGGGTAATGTAGCCATGAGGACCTTGGCATTATCTCTGCAAGCTTAAGCTTGTTTGTTGACGAGTGTTGATCTTGTGTTCTTGCCTCCTCTATACAAAAAGCATGTTCTCATATGGGCTGCTTAGTTAATGAACCGCCATGATTAAATCAGATTGATGAATAATTAAATAACATGCATGCCACAGGAATGATTTGATCAGATATTTATCTTCAGTCAGCAATTAACAATTAACCTACACAGACACAGAGAACATTTAAACAAATTGTTTTTATCACATGCCTATCTCACTCTATTATGTCTGATGAATGGTGCATTGACATGGCAGCTGCATTGATAAGGCACTTTCATGCAGGGTACCCTATTGCATCTTCATTGGCCTTATTCTACTCATGAGCAAGGACAGGACAGCGCCATGTTTGGCGTTTTTTGAAATGTACATAACTTCTGCTAATGTTCAGGAAAACTGAGAATAAGAAAGGGTGATGATGTGGCTGGGCCAAATGCTTTTCATTTATTGTGCCTTGTCTATTTTACCATAATTCATACAGATATCATTTGTTTATTATTGTTTAATTCTATTCTCACAGGATAACATTTTACATAGGTAAAGTCTTGCTTTTAACAGGGAAAAAATACATGGCCAATTGATATTGGCTAGGATGTGGGCCAATAACCAATTTGCTCATACTTGGCCAAAATATCATAGTGTCCAAAATAACAGGTATGCATTGCAAGCAATCTGACAAAAATAACTTCCACTTTGGCCCAGCCAGGAAAAGGCATAATTGAACCATCATCTGAGCAATTCCAGTGTTATGGACATGACATCTAGACTCAAATGGTAACACATGATCTAGGGAACTTTTTAGGGCAGCACAATATATCAAAATTCCGATATCAAGAGTGGAGATATGTGTATCACAAAAATGACTTAATTATCATGAACATGTAAAACATTTCTATGCAGTCCAGTCACTAGCTGAATGTCAACAAATGTGCAAGAAGCCGCCATGACCAAAGCCACGCCCCCCCACACAGACTGACAAATTTGACAAGAAAAACATTCGGCTATATTTCTAAATATCGTTTTAATATCGTTATTGTGGTATCGCATGCTGTTATCGAGTATCATTTTTTTTCTGATATCATGCAGCCCAAGTACTTTTGTTCTTTCCTATGTATTTTAACTAGGTGGCGTGGCATATTTGAAGGGCACCCCTATATTAGAGAAGTGATAGGGGAAAAACCTCAACTGACCTACTACCTGACCTGACCTGACCTGACCTGACCTGTCACCTGAGCCTACTAGCTGTTTGTGACCTCCATGACCTCCACTGCCACCTCTAGATACTCACCCTACATCTGGTGACAAGGTTGTGACATTTTCTGACAACAGTGAACACTGTACGTATCAACTAGGTCATTGGCGAACTGAGTCATTGCAATTGCAACCATAGCTCATTCCACTATTGTATGGATTAAGTCATTAGTATTTTTGCTGGATTATATAAAAAAAACAGTCCTTCCATGTAAAGGGAACAAAGTCATTTATGTACCAACTTCACACAATACTAGATAGTCCACTAAAAACAAACAAACAGAAAAAATCTATACAAATGTTTGGCACTGGCTGTTGTTGCGCCGCCCTGACGTGTGCTAACTGAAATGTCACTGATCCAAATAATGTACACTCACCGTACGTCAGTGGGTGGGTTCTAGATGAAGGGGTTGAGACAACACTATCCAACGACAACATAATTACTCCATTTGATACACACACTCACCGTACGTCAGTGGGCGGGTTCTGGGTGAAGGGGTTGAGGGAGCAGGCCAGGATCTGCACCACGGCGCCCGGGTGGTAGGTCTCCAGCACCTCCACAGCCGTGGGGTAGACGGGCTCCTCGAAGGCCAGCTCCAGGAAGTCGGTGCTGTGGAAGGAGCTGGGCGTGCGGCGGTAGGGCGCGGGCGCGCTGGGGCACTGCTGCCACCAGTGGCCGTACGTCCGGAACACCGCCGTCTGCGTGAAGTCGCCCGAGCTCGGGTAGACGTTGGGCGCCCCCGCCAGGTTCCACATGGTGTAGGACATGCTGTTCTCGCTGCCGTAGTGCGAGCTGAAGTCCAGGACTTCCTTGGCATACTGCTCCAGCTCGCCGCCACTGCTGCCGGTGTTGATGCTGCCACTGCCACCTAGGACCCCTAGTGTCCCGGAGGACCTCTGGCCCGCCAGCTCCACAGCCCTGCGGCTACCCAGCGATTCGCTCCGCGACCCACTCCTACAGCGCCGCCGCAGACAGATGTAGTAGAACATGCTCAGCAGCGTTAGCATAGGGAACATGGACCAGGACGGGGGCCACCACACTGGGGGAGGAGGAGGAGGGGGAGGGGGAGAAGGAAGAGGAGGAGGAGGCTGAAGCCACTCCGCAGTGCTGGCAGCAGGACGGATTTGCGTCAGGCAGTTGTGTAAGGATTAGTCGTAGGCCACCACCACCACCCACCACCCCAAGCACCACACAACGGATATCACTCCCTCACCACTGCTGCTATTCCCCTCTCCTCCAAGCTCTTCCCTCCAGTAAGGAAGTACAGTTTGGGGTAACACAGCAGCAGAAAGGTGATGAGGGGCTCCTGGTAGCGATTTATACACCCAAAGCCATCAGGCCAAACCCCATGCAGCACAACCTGTAGATGTGAGAGACAAAGAGGAACACACATGCGGACACATAGAAAACACAAACACACACACACACACACACACGCACACACACACACACACACACAAACACACACACACACACACACACACACACACACACACACACCAACAAACAAAGAGAGTGAGGACCAGCTTCAGTGAAATACAAAGTGAATGGCTCAAAAGGGTATCTGGTAATTATTGAGTAAGAAACAATACAGGTACACATGCATGTTTTAGGTGAGGTCAAAATCTTCCTCATCACGTATCTATGCTATGGAGCCGTTTTTTCCCTTACCTCACTCCACAATGTTTGTTTGTTAAACACGAGGCCAAACTCTAACTGACAGGCCAGAGACGTTGATCAGTAGCCATAGCAACCCTATTGTCCACTTTACACACTAAATAATATAGTTTGCGATGCATATTGCTTTGCGTCAACTTGGGCTAAGTGAGAGGTTGTGACAAGATGCTCTAGTAGTTTCTATTAAAACAAGTCTGCCACACCGTTAAACAGGCCAGAAATATACACGGACTATCGTTAAATGTCAAATTACACTCCATCTGGTGCACTCATTGACCGTAATAGTACACTCCGCCCTGGCAATAACCAAAACGTAGAGAACTGTCAAGAGATGCCAGTCAGACATATTTGTCAGATGTCAGAGTCGTTACCAACCGAACAAATTCCAATGACAGCTGCAGTGAAGACACTGACGTTAATTTGAGGTAGTGTTAACACATTTCTATTGCTAACTTGTTATGATAGCAAAGTTAGCTTGGAGGAATCTCTGGTGTTACTGTGTTTTTAGCCGTTCCATAACACCTGGAAGTTTAACTGGCCATACAAATGTCTGGGACCATTTTACTGCGATAATATTTACACGACAGAGTCCCCATGACATGACGTCGTCTGTTGCCAAAGTACGGGAGAAGCAACTAAGATGTTACAAAGGTTTGAGCTACCCCATCGTATTTTTAACCCTAGCATTGCCCTGGACAGCTAACGTTGAGCATTTAAAGGGTAGTGGTCGGAGTGAGTGGGCGTTCGACATTTAAAGAAACGAAGCCAGTTTCAAGTCCACCATAAACTGTTGAAACTAACGCGCACACTTACTTTGAACAGATATACCCATTCATCACACTTTCTGCAACGATTCCACTTTTATCACAACGGTATATATGGTGACGGCAAAAGACTAGCCATCTATGTTAGCGAACGTGAACATCCTTATTTCAGATCTGTTTACCTCTGGTGTATCAACATCCGGTAGCATACTCTGACACAGGATTCTGGGTAATGTAGTTACTAGTGACCGCCGTGCTTTCAGCTGTTCCAGCACTGAGCAGGGCTGCGTTTCCCAAAAACTCTTAAGTAGTAGGCCTACTTAAGCCTAAATAGTACTTAAGTATGAGGGGCCGTCCGGGCAATATTGCTGAAATAGGTTTCACATCATCGCCAAATGTTTATAAATACACTATTTTACCTCACACATGCAGTTTAGCAAGCATTTTTTTGCATGCACCAGAACAAAACATTGTATGTAGGTCATTACCATTACGCATAAACTTTTTGTTATGTGATATATTGCCTAGACGGCCCCTCATACTTAAGTACTACTTAGGCTTAAGTACTACTTAAGACTTTTTGGGAAACGCAGCCCTGGTCGGTGTGGGTTTATTATGTGTAGTCAAAAACGTCTCACGTCAAGAGAGAGAGATAACACTACAAATGAATTAAATTACACAGCTAGTGCAGGCAAAGTTGACATTTCATTTCTGTCAGTAATATTGATGCGAGTCCTGTGATTGACCTCTAGCTAAGGGGTCAAACACCATGACAAGGCCTCCCTGCCTACCGGTAGATTCCAGCAAAGGCCCTGACAGGGCATTTCCCGATGGGCCCTGCACCCTCGTTGTCATGTATTTACCTTAGTTCACATTAATAAAGAGGAGACAGGCAAGGTGTGGTTCTGGTTCGTTTACTTAACATACTGAACTGGGCAAGATACAGGAAGTCAGCCCCGAGGGCATTATGGGGGTACGGTAACCACATTGGCACAAACATAATGAAAGGCAAACCCGGTTTAATACCTAACATTTCCTCCCCCCATATTCTGTAAGATTAGCCCCCCAAAGACAAAGATAAGGTAACCTATAACGTATAACATAACCCATACGTTTTTTAACAAAAAAGGATATGACATTCCGTCAGCGAGGAAGCAGCTATAAGTCCAGACGGTCAGGAGGCCGTCGCTCGCGCGTGGGGTACCGGTGAGAATGGTGGTTCACCGGAGACGACGGCGGTGGCGGTGGCGGCGCTGCTTCCGCTGTCGGTGGGGGCTCGGGGACCTGATCTGTAGCGTTGTCCTCCTGAAGTGTAGCCGGCAGGGTGTCCGAGGCAGCCAGGCCCTCCACAGGGTCTGCCTGGCCGGTGATGTCGGGTGCAGGAGAGCCCGTTGGCTCCGAAGCGGGGCCCTTGCGGGCCAACAGTTGGTCAGTGTGACGACGCCACACAGCATCATTGTTTGTGCGTACTTGGTATGACAGCGGACCAGTAATGGCCACTATCACTGCTGGCACCCACTTGGGCCCCCTTAGGTAATTGCGAGCTAGGACAGGGTCTCCTATGTGAAAAGACCGTGGTGTGCCTGACCTACGTCGGCTCTGCTCTTGTTGACTGCTCTGAACAATTTGGCCCCTGGACGGAGGGCGTATGCAGTCCAGTTGGGTGCGCAACGCTCTTTTTAGGAGGAGCTCAGCAGGAGACGCTTTAGTGGTGCTGTGTGGTGTGTTTCCTGTACGTCAGCAGGAAAACTGTGCAGTCGCTGATGAAGGGAGCCTTGGGACACCGGATGCCTTGAGGCTGTGCTTTAAGGTTTGCACAAATCTCTCAGCCAGCCCATTTGTGGACGGGTGGTAGGGTGCTGACTTAATGTGTTGAATTCCATTCATTTTGAGGAAAGCCTCCATCTCTTCGGAGACAAGCTGGGGCCCGTTGTCACTCACCAGCTGTTCTGGTATTCCGTACCGACTGAACATTTCCTCCAGTCGCTCTATGGTTTTCCCGGTGGTTGTAGACCTCATGATGGCCACATCTGGCCATTTGCTGTGCGCGCCCACCACCACCAAAAACATTCTGTCCTCGAATGGCCCAGCAAAGTCAATGTGTATACGCTGCCATGGCTCCGCCGGCCATTCCCATGGGTGGACTGGCGCTGGTTGTGGTGCGTTTCGCCCGGGCTGGCAGGTGGTGCAACGGCCCGCATTGTCCTCAATCTGCTTGTCTAGCCCCGGCCACCAGAAATAGCTGCGAGCCAGCTCCTTCATGCGCACTATGCCACAGTGTCCGACGTGGAGTTGTTTCAGCATGGGGCTCTGCAGAGAGGGGGGTATGACGACCCTTCTGCCCCACAGCAGACAACCAGACTGTGCAGACAGTTCTTGTTGCCTGGCCAAGTATGGTTTGCTGTCAGCTGTGTTTGAGATTCTCCTGCCTTTCGTGATGGCCTCCATTACTGCCGATAACACCGGGTCGTTCCGTGTGGCATGTCTCACTTGTTTTGCGGTGACAGGGGTGTCCCGCTCACCTGGAGAAGTAGAATATGTCATTTTGTCGTGTCATTGGCCTCGCCACGGGGAGCGGTAGGCGGGAGAGAGGCCCATCCGCATTACCATGTAGTTCCGATCGCCGGTACTTTATGTCGTAGTCGTGGCCTGAGGAGCAGTAGGGCCCATCTCTGCATTCTGCTTGCGGCCAACGGTGGAATGCCCGCATGTGGTCCCAGCAAGGCTGTTAGCGGTTTGTGGTCGGTCAGCAGCGTAAATCTCCTTCCGAAGAGGTACTGATGGAATTTTCTAATCCCGAACACGATGCTGAGAGCCTCCCGCTCGATCTGCGCATAGTTACATTCAGCCTTGTTGAGGGTCTTAGAGGCGAAAGCAATGGGTTTGTCTGTGCCGTCCGGCATGATGTGTGAGACAACTGCGCCAACCCCATAGGGGGACGCGTCACAGGCTAACTGTAGTGGCAGTGCTGGGTCAAAGTGGGTCAGCACCTCTGAGTTCAGCAGGGCTCTCTTTGAGTTGGCGAAAGCCAATTGGCAAGTCTCTGACCACTCCCATTTCTTACCTTGCCTCAGCAGCTCGTGGAGGGGCTTCAATAAGGTGGAGAGATTGGGAATGAACCGGCCATAGTAGTTCAGGAGCCCCAGGTAGGAGCGTAGCTGGTTGACATTTTGTGGTGCTGGGGCTTCCAAAATGCTTTGGTCTTGGAGGGGGCCTTGTGTAGACCCTTGCCGTCAATCACATGACCTAGATATTCAATGGAGGACTGGAAAAACTCACATTTTTCCTTTCGAACTTTCAGTCATATTCCCTCAGCCTCTGTAGTGTCATGTCCAGGTTGTGGAGGTGGTCGGCGTTGTCCCTCCCCGTTACGAGGATATCGTCCAAGTAGCACTGCACCCCCGGAAGCCCCGCCAGAATCTGATCCATGGCCTTTTGGAAAAGTGCAGGGGCCGATGTGATCCCAAAGGCCAAACGGCGGTACCGGAAAAGGCCCTTGTGCGTGCTGACTGTCAGTAGCTCTTTGGACTCGGGGTCTACAGGCATCTGTAGGTAAGCCTGGTTCAGGTCAATTTTACTGAACTGTTTGCCATTTGCCAGACCCGCGAACAGGTCTTTGATGAGGGGCAGCGGGTAGTGTTCATTTTGCAAGGCTGGGTCAACAGTCACTTTGAAATCACCGCATATTCGTAGGCTACCATTTTTCTTAAGGACGGGCACGATTGGGGTAGCCCAGTCACTGATAGCCACAGGCTCGAGCACCCCACTATTCACCAGATTGTCCAGCTCTTTTTCAACTATTGGACGCAGTGCGTACGGGACTGGCCTTACTTTAATGAATCGGGGAGTGCTACCTGGTTTTATGGTCAGCTTTGCAGTGATACCTTTCATGTGCCCGAGTCCATCCGTGAAGAGTTCGCCGTGTTTCTTTAAGACAGCTTCCAGAGCTGCTTCCCCTTGACTCAGCATGCGGACGGTAGGCCAGTCAATCCGCACTTTATCCATCCATGCGCAGCCTAGCAGGGACGGGTAATTGCCTCGAACAACATATAAGGGAAGCTTTACACATTGTCCATTTAGCTCCACCTTGACCTTGACCAGGCCTTTGACCGCCACTGTCTCCCCAGTGTAGGTCTTCAGCACCACTCGAGCTCGTTGGATTGGTAAGTGGTGTAAGTGTTCTTTATACACTGTCTCTGATATCAGTGATACTGCTGCCCCAGTGTCAATTTCAATTCGCACCGGATTACCCTCCAGCAAGGTTGTTGTCCAGTAGCTGTCAGACCCTCCATGCAGCGAAAGAATGTGGAGGGGCAATTCATCATCAGTGGATTCACTGGCACTATTTTCCCTTTCCATCACATGCACTTTTTTCTTATGTGTAGCAGCTCTCTTGTATTTGTAAGTGTTTTTCTGTGTAGACTGAGTCCCCTTTTTCTTGCCACGACAGGCCTTTTCAACGTGACCTTTTTTTCCACAGGCATGGCAGTCCAAGTCTTTACACCAGCACTCTGCTGCCGAATGCCCCGGTTGGCCACAGCGATAGCATGGCCTCGTTGGCGAGCTGTCCTCAGCACCAGCAATCTTCAGCACTTTAGCCGTGGATGCACTCAGCTGCTGTGCCTCTTTGGCAGCCAATTCCATCGACACACTGATTTCAATTGCTTTGGTCAGAGTTAAATTTTCCACAGTCAGCAGTTTTCTCTGTGCAGCTTCGCTGCGCAGTCCACAGACCAGCCGGTCGCGAATTGCATCTTTAAGCGTGTCCTCGGTGAATTCACAGTGCTCTGCTAATTTCCTGAGCGCAGCTACAAACATAGTCACTGTCTCACCCTCCTCCTGATTACGTTTATAAAATCTGAAACGTTCAGCGATCATCAACGGCTTGGGCGAGAAATGTTCACTTAGTGTTTTAACAATATTGTCATATGTGAACTCTCCTGGCTTCTTGGGCTGTATCAAAGCGCGGAAAACATTGAAAGTCTTTGCGCCCATTACTGTGAGGAAAGTAGCTACCTTTTTCTCCGCGCTAATTCCATTTGCCAAGACGAAGAACTCAAAACGCTCTGTGTAGGCGCTCCATTGCTCCACCGTGTCATCAAACGGCCCAATGTTGCCCACAACACCAGCCATTGTAGAAGGACTTGCCTCGCGTTGTCCTTCCACCACTTGTCTGTTCACGGTCGGCACGGATGAACTTTCCTGTGTCGTATTGACGGTATTGTTCTCCGGTGGCACTAGCCGTGCTAAGTTTTCGGTGCTCCCCGCGCTTTCGTCGGCTGAGGTGCTGCTCATTTGGTAATAAAACAATCAACTACGCGAATAACTTGAAAAACAAAACGGCTATTTACAAGTACGAACACTACACGTGAGTTCAGACGCATCCTCGTCGCCAATTGTCATGTATTTACCTTAGTTCACATTAATAAAGAGGAGACTAGGCAAGGTGTGGTTCTGGTTCGTTTACTTCACATACTGAACTGGGCAAGATACAGGAAGTCAGCCCCGAGGGCATTATGGGGGTACGGTAACCACATTGGCACAAACATGATGAAAGGCAAACCAGGTTTAATACCTAACACTCGTGGGCCCCTATTTTCAGAAATGTAAAAAAATATATATTTTTTAAAAACACTTTACGAGGATGTGGGGCCAACCAGTGAGTCAGTTCTGTACCGCTAGCTAGGACCCTTTAAGCCAAAAGTGCCCGGGGCCTATTTCTCCCCCAGCCCTGACATGGGCCGTGTCACGCTATTTTTCATATATAAATGTTATATCTTTTTTTATTTTCCCTGTGCTGCCCCTTTCACAACTCGATGGAGTTGGTGCATGCATCCCAAAACCCATCCAAGAGGACAGCTTGGGAACATAAAAAATAGGCCTACATTGCCAAGAAAATGATATCACAGTCGCAGTAAGTCCTCCATCAAAGATTGGCCTGCATTAGACCTACATCACATTACATTGGCAGACGCCTTTATACAAGGCAACTAACAATCGAGGACAATGCAGTGTAGCCTACAACACTTGCGGACGCTTCCACAGGAAATAAACAGAAGAGGTGCAAATGCAAAATAGTTGGGAGTTTTTTTCAATATGCTACTGTACTGCTCACGCTACCCTTGACTTGTCAGTACCAGGTGATGCTGCATTTTTTGGTTCAGCCCTTTCAGAGATATAGACCTAATGTGGGCATAACCTTTTAGATGTTTTTGGGAATACATTTTTTTTTTTTTAAATGAAATGTAAACCAACACCTGCCCCCATTTCAATGACCAGGATCTCGGAAAAGGTTGAAAAAAAAAAAATCTCAGGTACTGACAATTCCAGGGTAGTGTGAGCATTACAACTGCATGTTGAAATTGGCTGGAGTTCATTAGCACATGGTTAAAGATGTCCTCAGATGTCATTTCATTAATATTGCTGTGTTCCCCATTGTTATTGAATGTGTTACACGTTGGTCCAGTTTTAAAAAATGTTCTGGATGCTTTGTTTCAAGCCGTTTTTGTAAGCTAGCAAGGTGGCTTGTGGAGAAACGAGAGGGTCTTCCGGTTTTTCGTCTATAACGGTCTCTGATTGTCTCCCTCCCTCCCTCCTGCTCTGCAGAGAGATAGTCTAAAGTTAGAGTCGCCACTTACCCGGGTGGTGCTGCACTATAGGGGCGCCAACGGAGGCGTGCAGGCTCCATTCAGGGCTGTGCTCTTTCGACAGCGACCACTAGGCGAGCTGCAGGCATGGACCGACCAGAGTGGGACGGCTGTATGTATGAGGCTTTGTGCTCTGTGTGTATCTGAGAGTAGCAACCAGCTGATAGCTAAGCTAAGCTAGGTTTCGGGCCACCAGGCATTGCTGGTTTTGAAAACAAGCAGAAAAAAATTACTCTACATGTTTTTAGAAAAATGGGTCGACATAAACCTTTGTGGGCAACGCCTTCTTTCGATGTGACGCAACACAGAAAGGCTTTCGTGATTTGTTTGTTTCTCTGCATCATTTATGTTAATTGGGAAACACCGGGAAATACAGGCAGCCGAGGTGACGCACCGCTATGAGAACCTTGCATGTGAGTTTAACTTGGGGTGACCGTCCGATCTTCAAAAGGAGTGAGTAAAACTGTGTTTTATCGGAAGTTGGCCTTTAAGTAGAGTAGACACACATAGACACACACGCCCAGATACACAATGCCTTAGAGTCTGCCCCTTGTCTGTGCCAGCTCAGACAGTGCAGTAAATGGTCACAAAAGAGTCACAAAAGAGTAAATGGTCCCAAAAGAGACTAGAGATTACCCTAGTCTCGTAGCTTCTGGAAGTCTATGTTCCCTGTTGCTTCCAAGTAGACTGCTGCCGCATGGCGAGAGCGGGTTGTTGTTAGGGTTAGGGTTAGGGTTAGGCTGCCACTGTGTACAAACTTGACATGAAATGCGCATGGCAACCGTTCATGCAGGAAATATGCATGCGCAAGTATCCTGGGCCTTATCCCCTTGTCACATACAATGCGGCGAACATAGGACCCTTTTTTTAGAAGACAGGGGAACATAGGACCCAGGGGACATAGGACCCGGGGAACATAGGTACGCTCCTGCAGGAATATACAGCCCGCATGTCCTTCAGGTAATCTGGGGCCATTGGTGAGATGAATTTGTAAGCAAGGATTGGGGCCTTATGCTTGATTCGGGCAGCCACAGGTAGCCGCTGCAACCCGATAAAGTTCCAGTAAAGAAATTAACTCGCCACCATTTTCCCAAGTCATATCTTTCTCATATACCACTTACTGCCACAATGGAAACAGGAGTCATCACATATCGGAGGACACCATGACTGTGGCTGCAATGTAATTTTTCATGTAGCATATTTAATTGTAAAAACCCTACAATAAATGCAAAGCTAAGAAATTCCTTCATGATAAATGGCTTTCTGTTTGAGAAATTTTGCTCCAAGGAGTGCAGTGCTTGATGGCTACACAATCTACAGACAGCCTGTCTTAAGCTCCAACCCCTCACTCGTGCAAGTAAATGAAGCTTATGAAGCATCTGATGCTGACTAGGTGGTGGGGGGTGGCCCGGAAGAAATTTTGCTTAGGGCCCCATAAAGGCTTAGGCCGGCCCTGCTTGGCCCCCACTATGAGAACCACTGGTTGACGCATGACATAAACTGCATCATTGAGAATGTAAATAGCCTACAGAGAGGGTGTGGGTGTGTTCAAATATTTATCACATAGTACAGGAGGAAAGATAGTGAAAGGTGGAAATGGTGGTGATGATAAACTGAATTGTCAGTGAGTAGTATCAGAGCCGCTCCATCCCTCCCAGTCTTTCAGGAGGAGCAGAGAAGCGTCGCGGCATGCATGCATGCTCGGTTGGCATGGCATTGTTTGATATGCTGAATAAAACATTTATCAATCTGGCCAGGGCCGAGGATGCAGCAATGTGACATTTACTCTGGCGTAAATGGCCGCCATCCCGGGCGACCTGGCCTCCATGCCCCCGGAGCGAGCGAGCGCCCACCCACCAGCCGCTCTGGGCGGCCAACGCGGTGGCACGCCGAGGGAGGGCTGTCCATCAGGCTCAGTCACACTGCCATCAGCACC
>NC_085861.1:48653721-48656221 GCF_034702125.1 Engraulis encrasicolus | reverse complement strand
CGCACGCACGCACGTACACAAACACAGACACACACACACCTGGCTGGTCACTCAGTAGTATCGCACAGCGGCATCTCTGGCAGCAGTAAAGGCTTATGTTTGCCAGATTTGTGTGGAGAAGCAGGATACAACAAATACGTACTGCCTGTGTGTACGGCATATTCAGGGGATCAATAGCAAACCATATTTCATTACATTACATTGCAAACACTGAGGTATGGCATGGCACTTATGCAAGTCCTGTTTACAGTAAGATAACAACTAGTATATATATATGTGAAGATTGTCATTGATTCACCTGAAGAACTCAGTTTCACTCACCTGAAGAACCTCACCTGAAGAACTCAGTTTCACTCACCTGAAGAACTCAGTGTCTTGGTGAAGTCAGGACTAGCTTTCCCTTCTACAGTGCATCAATCAAAGTGATGTCTGGCCTCCGTTAAGGAAGGTAATGTCTTTCAGTGCAGGCCTCAGCCCACCCAAGTCTCTTGCCACCCGTGAGTCTTTTCCTGGTGTGTAACATATTAGCTGAGGGCATGCCAGTGGCAGAGGAGGACTTTCCATTGGACAAATCTAGGCAATTGCCTTGGGCCCCGACCAAATTTGTCCTCCATAGGGGCCCCAGCTGTCACACCAGCCGCGGTAAACATACAAAAAAAGTAGGCCTGATCTTAATTAGCCACTTATGTAAAATGGATTGACATGCGACAAAACACAAAAATAGCACCAAAACACAGAATTGTATATGATGACTCTTGAGGGCCCCATGTTTATATTTCGCCTAGAGTCCCAAAATGACTAGCTCCGCCCCTGGCCAGTGGGGTATTTTAGATCAAGGTCTTGCATCGTTCAGGAGGATTCACACGGTCACTAACTTAACAAAAACCTCCCACATACTGCCATCGTTTCCTTCCAACACAAGTAACTTCACTGAGTAACTGGCCTACAGTTAATATAGTTCAATGTACCTGACTCTGTGTTGGTTGCATCGAATTTCGTGGTTTGCTATTTAGGTTTTTTTTTTTCAGAAACAACAATCTAGTCACCTCGTCAGGTACAATATAATAACTGGTATACACATGTTGATCTATTTCTGATTTGAGCAGGAAGAGGCAGTGTGGCGAGGTACGGTACTGTAGTGCTCCTTTCTGGGAGAGCTGTTTATTGGTCGTCACAAGAAAATGTGAT
Organism: Engraulis encrasicolus; assembly: GCF_034702125.1. Classification (NCBI taxonomy): domain Eukaryota; kingdom Metazoa; phylum Chordata; class Actinopteri; order Clupeiformes; family Engraulidae; genus Engraulis; species Engraulis encrasicolus. The sequence goes on along the minus strand of NC_085861.1, from coordinate 48,655,033 downwards.
GGCATGTGATGTCATAAAACATGGGCACACAAGTCTGAACATGGGCACAATGAAGGAGAGGGTTGAGGTGAGATGAGAGGAGAGTGGTTTGTCTGGTGACTCGTAGTGCCTGTGTGTATGTGTGTGTGTGTGTGTGTGTGTGTGTGTGTGTGTGTGTGTGTGTGTGTGTGTGTGTGTGTGTGTGTGTGTGTGTGTGTGTGTGTGTGTGTGTGTGTGTGTGTGTGTGTGTGTGTGTGTGTGTAAAAGATTGGTTCTTATGGCCTCATAACACATAATGACCAAACTTATCTTAGCTGAAGGGCCGGGGGAGGTAGTAATAATAATAATGACATGCACTTTTATAGGCCTCAGGAAAACGCCTCTGCACCTTGAGCTACGGACACTAAATGGCTGTGTAGACACACACTCATCCCTACACACACAAAACCCTGAGTAACGTGACAGGCACTGAGGAAAAACATGGTACTCTTGTCACAATTCACCAGTCCATTTACAGCAGCCAGTGGTTCTCAACCTTTTTTGAACAAACAATCCCTTGACCTCATCACTAACCTGTCAACGCCCCCCTTTAGTATTAAGAAATGAAATGGACTAATGCCCCAAATGACAACTAAGCACTGCCCCCTCTCAACTGTATCCTTCTCAACAACCCCCCCTAGGCCTCCACAACGCCCCCTGGGGAAGCTGTACTGCCCCCGTTCAGAAACACTAATCTAGACATTGAATATAAAGCCACAAGCCCAAAAAAAGACGTCTTTAAATGGAAATCAACAGCGTCGGTTTTGGTCTAAGCCGAGTGTGACAAGAAATGTGGCTTGAACCCTTTAAGACACAGTGTTATAAATTTGCTGTTATCAGAATGGCAATGACCAAGTCATAGTGCATTACTAAAGGCCCTGTGTAATGTCATAGTAGTGTTGTACTATGGTAGTTAACTTTTGATTATTAATGTAATGTAATGACTGCAATGACTATTACAGCGTGCCACAGGAGATATGGCGTGCATTATGGGGAAACAACAAAAAACATATTACAAAAAAAAGGTGTTTCGGACAGCATTGGAATGGACTTCCAGGTGAACTCGTTCAAAAGTTGAGGCTCACAACACAGTTTCTAGAGTACAGTTGGTTCTAGAATCTTTGGTTTGCAGTACTTGCAGTAGGCCTATATTCATATGCATATTTACCATACTTCCTCAATGTGGAGGGAAACTACAAGTAGGCTACTGCTGCCTCCCTGCCAGTCTCCAGGGACATCCCTGATTTTTTTTCTTGCCTTGCACTGGCCTATAGCTGCCATATTTCATGGTGAG
>NC_085861.1:48638721-48646221 GCF_034702125.1 Engraulis encrasicolus | reverse complement strand
GAACTGATCTAAAGTGAGAACCTGATAAGGCTTTACAACGCATTAACAAATGACTTGATAAGCATTGCTTATGCATGATCAAGGACTTACAACTCATTACTAACGCATATCTGGGGAACTTTTAAAGTGAAAATCTTTCCATGCTTTCCAAAACATCAACAAATGACTTGTTGAGCATTGCTTATGCATGGGAGGCAACATCTGAGAGATCTTACTATTCTCATCAAAACATTTACAAACCACTTACACAATACATTTGAGATGTGAGATGATGTCCTTCATGGTAACGGTAACACAAGACAGACAACTTCAATATCTTTAACTATTTATTTTTTTAAAAGATAACAGTTATCAGCTTAAACAGTAACACAATGAAGAAAGAGAGATGAGGACTAGCAAAATGAAGAGATTAGATGAGGGGAGAGCTTGTGGAGAGGAGAGGGAGGCAAGAGAAGAGATATAGTGCATTCATGTGGTCTTATGTAGATATTATCTAGTTGTGAAGTGGTATTTACAAGTGCGTTGCGTTCATGTGCTATTTTGTTGTTGTTTACAACTTAAAGATGGTGGACCAGAGTGAGACTCTGGCCATTTTTTAGTTAATAAAACAATAATAGACTGTTGTTCATCAGCTACAGCAAGCAAATGAATTAGGAAGTCAAAAGGTAAAAATGCTGAATATTTTCTGACAGTCATTTACCATGACTATCTGAACATACTGAATGCCAGTTTTTGAGTATTTCAACTTAGCGGTTGCCATGGTGAGAGTAGAGCCAGCTGTTGTGTACATCATCAGCTCGTTAAGTCGTTAATCAAAATTTTCTACAAGGGCCGGTGGCGTTCATGTGTGCTTCGGATGTCAGTGTTTGGTATTTACGTAATTACCACATGAACGCACAATTAGGAACTGTACTGCATTTAAAAGATATTTTCTACTGGGCAGCAGCAGTGAGCCCGTAGGCTACTTTTGAGCTCAGCCACTTTGCACTGTAGTTTAGGATCTCCCCAAAATATTTTTTATAATAAAAATATAGGTATTGAGGGTCTGTAATAGTGATCTAAAGTGAAAGCTGTAGAAACTGCATGATGACTTCTGTTCAGCTATGAAAATACTCCGGGTGTCGGCGGGCGTTATGGGAGAGAGGTGGCCGGACGTTCACGGCCTCTATGGGAGCTAAAGGGTTAAATGAACTTTTCTGACGATGATGGTCCTTTTTTTAAGGGTAAACTGCCTTCATGATGCTACCTAAAAAAGCACAGTTTAAACATTAATTTTGTTATTTGTAGGCTACTGCCAAAAGGTAGATTAGCTTACACTAAGCGCAAAACATTCCCCTCCATTTGAGCCATTGCAAGCACAGAGCAAAATAGCAGAAATCGGTAGTTAGCATGCTAGTTAACGAAATTTGCTAAGCAATATTGTTCTCTACAACTAATAGAGTACTCAAACACCCACTTGCATAGAGACATACAACTGCTTAGGTGGACAAGTAATGTTAACCCTCAGAATTCACTCTGACACAATTTGTAAACAACAGCACCATAACTGAAAGTCCAACCCAAGTTTTTTTTTGAAAACTAGACATCTCAACCATAATTTTGATACCTCATATGTGTGGGTATCTGCTGTACAACTAACAGTGACATTGTTTTTTTTATTTATTTTTTTAAACGTTTTTAATATAGGCCTATATTTTTATTTTTTTATTTTACCTTGACCAGAATACTGTTGAAATGACACAACGTTGAAATCGCGGTAAAATACAGCTCAGTCATACTCATTACTCTCCGTCAAAACAACCGAAAATGGCCAGCAGGAAACACAATTAACTTTGTAACTCTTTTTCACTAGTTTTAGAAATCTCTGATCTCTGGGTACAGGGGTAATACCAAAGATTCTCTATTCTAATTAGCATCGTCTCTGATAATTCAAATATTCCAGGAAGTGGTTAATCGACCGGATGTTGTTTTGTGATCAGTGATGCGTTTCCAGGGGACGTTCTTTGAGGGGACACATTAAACTTTGAGGAAGTAGTGTCTTGTTCAGTGTTCACGGTTTATATTGCTGAAGGACAACAGAAATTCTCTAAGCTATGAGATAGGCGTCTCTCATTGGCTCCCATATAGCCCCGTTGGCGAACGCAGCCAAGTAAAAGATGAATGGGAGCCTATTGGGCTAAATGGCTCAGCAGGGATTTGTGACGGTTCTGTTCTCTGGTTTGTAAAGGTGTGTGCACATTCTGTACCTTATCATGGAAGTTGTATTAGAAGTGAAGTTAAAGGTTCCTGACATGGCTTTGTTCTCCCAAAGACGTGTTAGTTTTGTCCTGCAACACGCTAGCATTCGGCTAATACCTGCTGGCTGAGGAATCTCTGCGACTATTCACGACCAGAGCTGACGAGAGACGTACTCTGACTGATCCTAGCAGAGACATCTACGGTCACACACACCTCAAAACCCCCCACCGCCGTCCAACATGTTAATTGAAGGTGCCCAAATTCTTAAGGATGAGCGCAGTCATTTCCTTTACCCCATGTACACATGCCGCTTTTCCACCACCTTAAATGCAATAAATAACAGGTGTCCGCAACAATCCTAACATAACTTTAAACACATCGACATCTGAAGTCAGACTTAAAACTACAAAACAAATGGCGTAGTGCCGTAAAGTCGATTGTCACGTGTTATGTCATTGCTATAGTTGAAATAAGGGTCATTTTCACGAATCTAACACTTGACAAGATGCAAACGTGCCGGCAAATGCTTTCACTTACTCATATCTATCGAACGCGACTTCATTGTTTCCAGGGAAAAAATCACACGGGCAGATAGTTCTATGAGAAGCGTACAGCCCCATTGGCACCCATTCATTATTTACTTGGCTGGATGATATAGCTGCAGTGCCACTCCTGGCCACACCAGCCAGTGGTCGTTCTTGTACAAGATTCCATTTTCTTTGAGGACAATTACAAGTCTAAACGGAAAAGAGTCGTCATTTCAAGGTGTTTTCGCGGACGTATTGGTATGTGGATGTTGACAGTGTCGGAAGTATTAATCAAAGTTGACACGAGAAGTTGGAGCGAATGCGAGAAGAGCATGCGATGAGCTGCCTACTGCCTACTCCTGCTGCTGCCGCTGCTGCTGTTGCATCCAAGTAAGTTTGGCTGCTAAAATGTTTTGATATTCACTGAACAGACATGCAATTGCCTGCATAGTCCTTTCTTATTTGAAAGATGAATCCCTGTCGCTTGCAAGATACACAATCTCATGCCCATCGTGCATATCTTCATTAATTAGGTCAGAAATCCAAAATCCTACTCTGAAACAGGTTCGTGGTTTGCTTACAACCTTACTGAAAAGGGACATGAATGAGATGGTGTCATGATCGGAGCACACAAAGTATGTTTTTGATCCGTGTGCTTTCTAGTCGAGTGTGAGGCTGCCGAGACCCTTCAAGGCAAACTATCCAGCTACTAATAATATTAGTCCGGTTTTAGGTAAAGAGGAAAGTGATTACCACCTGTTACATCGCGGGGAAACGTGCACATTTATCACAAATACCCCAGGCACGGTTTCCAATCATATTTTAATAATAATACGACCGTATCTCGCTAACTACTTGAAAACATGCGATTTCAGCATTGAGTTCAATGGAGCGCTGTCAAAACTGTCCGAGGTTTGTCCGAGGTCGTCCTTATGCTGCGCTGTGATTGGTCAAAAAGCACTTTAGGGCGGGCCTTAGCCAAAGGTGAATTCATTGCATTGGGGAGAGGTGGACGCCGGATGTAAACAAACTGAGAGGGGATGTCACGTTGAGTAGCTTTGCAGATGTAGGCAAAGAGATTGGCACATTACTAACGGTGTTGGACTACCATAAATGTAAGTTAGTTTCTTTTCTGAGGTCTTTGTAGTGAGTCATGTTGTTTTTTGTATGTTTAGATGAGGTAAGCTTAAGCCTACTGACTTCTGAAATGACTGCATGAATGATTTGTCCCAATTCTTTCTTACAGTAGGCTACTGACCTCAGAAATAATTCATGGCGTTGTGAACCTGCTGATGTATTTATTTGCACTCATGTAGTAATTTACTGTCATGAAAGCTAAATTGTGACTTGACTTTTTCCTCTCTCAGTTGTTGGCTCATGACAGATTTATTTGATAAGTGGAAGTGCCCGCTGATGCAGACCCAGTGTAAGTATACATGCTGGCATTGTTTTTGTGACATTTAATCTCATCTAAATCATCATGTTTTTGAACAGTGTTGGGTAGCCAGCCACTCATGCATGTTGACACAGCCAGCAGCGGGCACCCATGGCACATGGGGATGGACCCAGGAGTGGAGGATGACCCAATAGGGTGAGTTAGTGAGCTAATGTCATACACATGTAATTGTTTTAGGTGTATGGGAAATAATTAAATGTTTGTTTACATTGTACAGATGAACGTTCAGCCCACTCACTGTTGACACCAGTGACACAGTATTGACCAGATCTCCTGGAAGTGCCCCCTGACGCAGACCCAGTGTAAGTATGCATGCTGGCACTGTTTCGTTTATTTAGGCTATGTAGGGCTTGACACAGTATTTGCTTTTAGTGATATGTAATAAATATTTTGTGGGTATTGGTTTGTGGACGCAGGTGCCCAAATAATTGTTCCACTGAACTATGTAAATATGATCAATGTGATAGGTGACTCACTGGGTGTTTTTAATATGCAATATCTTGTGCTTATCCATCCTTTTTTGTTGTTTATTTTCATTTTCGTTTTCAAATATCATGATCACTTTATTTTTCTGATTGTAACCTGTTACATCTTTGAACTATGTGGCGTTTAACTTCTGTGGAAGAGTCAGCTGTGACTTTATATGCCGACCCATTTGCTGTTGGACTACCAGCACAGCTGATTGTCAGCCTATCAGCTGTGGACTTTGGCTGATCAGCTGACTGTAGAATGTTTTAAAATGACCCACTCAATGCCATGTTCACACTTTGCCTGATGAAGACCTGAAGGTCGAAACGTTGCTCGATTAAATCATAAATAGACAAGCAGTGTCGCGGACTTCTCTTTTCACTTAAAAAAAATCATGGCCACGACACTCATAAAGCTCTGTCGATATTTTACGACTTCGGGGGAAAAACGGGACTGCACGTTATGAAAAAATACTTGTGGGTATACCAGTAATCAAGAGCGTCGCGGGGTAGCCTACAGGCACCTGTTGGAAGACGTCTCTCTCTCTCTCTCTCCCTCCCTCGTGCGCGTATTGCAAGCTGTTGCATATTATTTGCTTGATGCGAAGTTGTGATGGCATACGCGCTCTCGTTGACATGGTTGTGTCCATGTTGCATGCATTCGCAAGATGTTATTGGAAAAACGCATATGAAAGCGTGGAAAGGCCGTTTACTTCCTATTTCAGTGTCCTTGACTGAAACAAGTCGCAAAACTCCACATTTCCGAATCCTTTGCGATCAGCACTAAAGTGATTCTTATCAGAAGGCTTGTACCTACGCATAGACACTTAAATTACAAACATTAGCGAACATTGAAAAAAGATCAGACAACGACCGTCGGGTAGCAGGTTCATGAAAGCGACTGGGAGTGGAGAAAAAAAGGCATCGTTAGAGAAAGATGTTTGCTACTGTAGGACAGACAGCACCACCACTATTTCATGACTGCATAAACTTCTTCGTCATGGATAAATGGGCAACAATATTTTTGTCCAGCCAGGATTGCACTGAAAAGTAGGCTACTGCTGTTAAAAAAAGGTCACGGGCGTGCAGCACCGACGCTGCCTGTCACTGTGCCTGCGTGTTTGTGTGTGTGAGGGAGGGGAGGGAGACGCGGAGCAGATGGGTCGCGACTTGCGAAAGATCAGGAAATTCTTTTTCAATGTTTCAGTGACATATTAACAAAAATGCTTCCTATTGGTTTTCGTCTCCGATGGTATTGTAGTCACATTTTTATTTTTTTGACGAAAATATAAATCAATATCGTTATATTTTTCGTACAAACACATGCTGTTTTTTTCATTATCGTTTTATTGTCGTCAGGGGAAAAAGAATCGTTAACGATAATTATGGCGAAAATATTTCGTCACGAAATTAACACTGGTGTCGGTCGGGTCCCAAAGTGTCTGATTTCACGTGAAATGACCCTATGGCATGTTTATACAGTAGGTTTAAATAAGACGAGATGTACTCCAATGTCATGCGCCTTTCTGTTCCAAACCCTTTGGAAGGGACTGTATATGGAAAAAGTCGATAACGGTCTGAGTTCCTGCTTCGTAGTGCATATTGCTTTCTACATGACTTGTGTCCAATAATATTGCCCATAATTGAAAACTGTGTTTTTTTGTTTGTTTCCTCACAGGTAGCATCATGAAGGCAGTTTACCCCTGAAACTTTGTACAAAGGACCATCATCGTCAGAAAACTTCCTTTAACCCTTTATCTCCCATAGCGGCCGTGAACGCCCGGCCACCTCTCTCCCATAACGCCCGCCGACACCCGGAGTATTTTCATAGCTGAACAGAAGTCATCATGCAGTTTCTACAGCTTTCACTTTAGATCACTATTACAGACTCTCAATATATTTTTATTATAAAAACTATTTTGGGAAATCCTGAACTACAGTGCAAAGTGGCTGAGCTCAAAAGTACGGGCTCGCTGCTGCTGCCCAGTAGAAAATATCTTTTAAATGCAGTACAGTTCCTAATTGTGCGTTCATGTGGTAATTACGTAAATACCAAACACTGACATCCGAAGCACACATGAACGCCACCGGCCCTTGTAGAAAATTTTGATTAATGAATGCACTATATCTCTTCTCTTGCCTCCCTCTCTTCTCCACAAGCTCTCCCCTCATCTCTTCTCTTCATTTTGCTAGTCCTCATCTCTCTTTCTTCATTGTATTACTGTTTAAGCTGATAACTGTTACTTTTAAAAATTAAATAGTTAAAGATATTGAAGTTGTCTGTCTTGTGTTACCGTTACCATGAAGCACATCATCTCACATCTCAAATGTATTGTGTAAGTGGTTTGTAAATATTTTTGATGAGAATAGTAAGATCTCTCAGATGGTGCCTCCCATGCATAAGCAATGCTCAACAAGTCATTTGTTGATGTTTTGGAAAGCATGGCAAGATTTTCACTTTAGATCAGTTCCCCAGATATGCGTTAGTAATGAGTTCTAACTCCTTGATAATGCATAAGCAATGCTCATCAAGTCATTTTTTGTTAATGTGTTGCAAAGCATGGAAAGGTTTTCACTTTAGATCAGTTCCCCAGATATACTTAAGTAATGGGTTATAAATCCTTGATAATGCATAAGCAATGCTTATCAAGTCATTTGTTAATGTGTTGTGAAGCCTTAACAGGTTTTCACTTTAGATCAGTTCCCCAGATATACTTAAGTAATGGGTTATAAATCCTTGATAATGCATAAGCAATGCTTATCAAGTCATTTGTTGATGTTTTGGAAAGCATGGAAAGGTTTTCACTTTAAA
>NC_085861.1:48558721-48633721 GCF_034702125.1 Engraulis encrasicolus | reverse complement strand
CAGAGAGAGATGGAATGCCCAAATTAAAGAGGTGAAATGAAATGAAATCAAATGAGAGATAGAGAGAGAGAGAGAGAGAGAGAGAGAGAGAGAGAGAGAGAGAGAGAGAGAGAGAGAGAGAGAGAGAGAGAGAGAGAGAGAGAGAGAAGAGTTAGTCCAAATGAAAGAGAGTTGGGGTGCGGTGCAGTGCGGTGCGCTGTGCAGATTGGATTGTGTTGAGCTGTGGCGGCCCCTTCAGGCCCCGGGGCCTCACTCACACACAGCACCTGCTCCGTCCCCTGAGACTGACACACACACACACACACACACACACACACACACACGTATGCGCGCGCGCACACACACACACACACACACACACACACACACACACACACACACACACACACACACACACACACACACACACACACACACACACACACACACACACACACACACACACACACACACACACGTAGATGTACAAGTACTGTATATGCAGAGAGCCACACATGCACCAACCTACAGCAATATGCAAATACATATAGGCTACACACGAACACAAAGACCCTCAAAGTCATACGCATACATTTATTCAATACACACATGATTGTTACCATCACACAATTTCTCTCTATGTAAGATATTTCTGTATGAGGTATTTCTTTTCTTCTTTCTTTCTTTCTTTCTTTCTTTCTTTCTTTCTTTCTTTCTTTCTTTCTTTCTTTCTTTCTTTCTTTCTTTCTTTCTTTCTTTCTTTCTTTCTTGCATAAGATTGTTGATTACAGTGCATTTGTGTTTGACAATTGTAAACATTTCTTCTTTTCTTTTAACTTACCTCTCAAAACTCATGTGACTATCAGGTCCCATTGCATCTTATTTTTTAACCAGATTAAAAGTGAAATTACCATTGGTGCTGTGAAAACTCCACAGCCAGTAACGATTAATTACCAAATTACATTTTATTACCTGCACGCACTGTATAGGTGTGTACTTACACTGCACTTGAAAGCACTGATCCTAATTAATCATAATGCATGGTATGTGATGTCATTACATTCATTTTTGTCAATATTTATTGTCACACAGTTTCTTAGACTGCACTGCATATAATTCATGTAACTGGGAAAAATAATTTTAATTTAATTTCATTTAATTTCTTTCTATACTCTAAATGTCCTCCCTGACTCCTCCTCCATGCTATCATCAACCCCAAACATCTCTCCTTTCCCAACTTATTCCCTTTTCTCAATTTCCATTTAATTTCTTCTCCAAGCTTCTCTCCCCTTCTCTTCATATACCTTTCCCTCCATCATCAGATAGCTCTACCTCTACCCATCTTTCCTCATTTCCCATCTCCCATCCACACCTCTCTCTCCCACAGTCATGTTTTCTGTCCATCTCTCTCCCTCTATCTCTCCACTTGACTCTCGTGCAGTCCTTCCTTCGACCCACGGCATATAGGGTATTTTCCCGGTGGGCCGACATTCCTCAGGGGCCGATGCTGTTTTTTTGTTGTTGTTTTTGTCATGGCTTTTGTTGATTGTGTTTTCTTTGAGCCTGGCCAACAATTTAGATAGGACAGCACATTGGTCCACCTGTAATGAATTTTCAATGTGCTGTCCCATCTCAATGGTGGACTGAGCCAACCATAATATTAAATATTAAAGGTATTTTGTTTCAGACATGTAAAAGTTTGTTATCTTTTACCTGACATGTTTCAACGGTGAAAACTTCCGCAAACTTTTACATGTCTGAAACAAAAGAATTTGAATATTTAATTTAACCGTAAGGCATAATAACATCATACATCAACCATACTGTTCTAGAAAAACAGGGGGCTGTGTAAGGGGCTAGTCGACCCCAAAAATGCCCAGGTGGGCTTTTGGACCCTGTCAGCCCTGCTTCCACCCACCTCTTCTCTCCCCCATTTCTCCATCAAAACCTTTCTCCTGCCCATCTCCTCTCCTCTCCTCTCCTCTCTCCCTCTACTGTTCCATCACAGCATGTCCTTCTCTCCACCCCCCACCACTCTCTCTGCTTTTTTCCACTAATTTCCTTTCTCCCTTTATCTCTCTATCTTTCGTTCACTCCCTCTCCACCCATATTGTCTCTATCCCTCCTTCCTCCCCCCGTCTCCTCTACTGTATCTCTCATCACTCTTTCCTTCCACCTATCTCCCCCATCTCTCTGCACCACTCATTTTCTCTACCCATCTCTTCTTGCTTCCTCTCATTCGCCCCTTTTTTCCACCCACCTCTTTTTGCTATCTCTCCTTCCCTCCTTCTTTCCACCCATCTCCTCTCTCCGCTCCATCTCCTCTCTCTCTCTCCTCCCATCTCTCCATCTCTGCCTCCTCCACATGGTATCTCTTTAATCAGTCTGTTTCTGCGCCTGGATGCCTGCCACTTGTTAGGCAGATTGAGAATACACACACTCAGCGCACACGCTCGCACACACACATACACACACACACACACTGTATTTACAACTCAAACTAACGGTCACATATTACCCATGGCCAAACAGCAATTACAGCGACACACACACACATGCAGAGAGAGAGAGAGAGAGAGAGAGAGAGAGAGAGAGAGAGAGAGAGAGAGAATGAGAGAGAGAGAGAGAGAGAGAGAATGAGAGAGAGAGAGAGAGAGAGAGAGAGAGAGAGAGAGAGAGAGAATGAGTGGGCAGAAATGAGAGAAGAGACAGAAAAACAGAACGTAAGGACTTACCTCAAAATTCACACATCCTTTTCAGACAAAGACATTAATACTTACTGACAAATACAACGAAGCACCAGTTTTAAAATGGTCACAGCTATGTTTTAATGAGAGTGTGTTGGAGTAGTCACTGTTATACACTTAGTTCTCTTTATATTACGACTGTACATTCAAGGGTTATTGGTACATTTGTATTGTACAGAGGACAGACAGACACATACTCCTACATATACATATGTACATTATGTACCAGGCTTCATGACACTGAAGAACATAGTTGACTTGGACACATTATTTTCATTATGGCTTTTAAAAGCTTTGCCTTATGGTCATAAGGAAATGGACTTGTGTGGACATGTGGAAAAAACCTTTGGAATGTCTACAGAGTAACTTCAGGATGTCAAATTACTCTGGAAATTTAATGGGTTTTAAAATGATTTCCTATGTCCTGTTCTGTATTTGTTTCTGAGAGAAAACTTCTTTTGCAACTTTTCGCGACTTTTTGACTTTTGTCGCCACACCTTTGGGTTACTTGTCCAATTATCTCCTCAAGTTCAAGTCCATATTTCTTCAGAAAAGAAACACTACCTTTATAAATAGACTGCTAAAATAAACCCTCGGCCTCAGCGATGCAAAGACCTTCTCAAGGGGATGCACTCAAACGGTACCCTGCTCCGAGAAGGTTCATCACAGGAACTTTTAGAACTACGGCAGGAATTTCATCAGCATATACAGTAGACTGCCTCACAGGGGAGACCTCACCTCTTGGCTTTTTTTACAATAAGGTAAAAAAAGAGAATCCTGTACAAGACAAACTTTGCAGTGTCAACACAACACCCAGGGAGTCGAAATTGACACTTAAAGAGCTTGGTCTTACTCCCAAAGTGTAGAGTTAATGTCGTGCATGTACAACATCAGATGTCACACTTGTCTGAACACAAACCAAAATGTATAGAGATGAGGAAGAAACAAAAAAATGTACAACATCAGATGTCACTTGTCTTACTTAAACACAAACCAAAATTCCCTTTATGTATACGGACGGAGGAGAAAAAAAAGTACAATGTAGGCGGGAAAGGCTTTTTTCATCTACACATCTGTCATTCTCATACCACACAAGGTCACTGATATTGTCATCTGATGATTAGTGCACTAAAATAAGACATTGGAACTATTTACATCTTCAAAATAATAATCTTATGTACATCAATAATAATAAATATCTCTTTAAAAAAAGAAAAGATACACAGTATAAACAAACCAGAAGCTACACACTTGTTTGTCGATACATAAAAGAAAAGTAATGGCTCTGGTTTCAAGTAGGCTCAGAGAAAGAAAAAAAAGAAAGAAAGAAAAAAACAAATGTCAACCCAAGCTGCCAATCACCCATGCTCCTGCGGGACTAAGATAGCCTGTCTTTAGTGGGATCCCAAACACACACACACACACACACACACACACACACACACACACACACACACACACACACACACACACACACACACACACACACACACACACACACACACACACACACACAGTTACATGGCCCCCAGCTAGGCATTGTATTTATAACTCCTTATCCGGCCCTCTATTCTTCTTCCTCTCCCTTTTTTTTCTTTCTTTTTTTCTTCCTTTCTCACACACACACTCTCTCTCTCTCTCTCTCTCTCTCTCTCTCTCACACACACACACACACACACACACACACACACACACACACACACACACACACACACACACACACACACACACACACACACACACACACACACACACACACACACACAAACAAATCTTACTTACAATCCCCCGTTTCTCTACACAAACACAAGTAAACAATATGCACTATGTCTCTCGTGTTTGTTTCACACACCCATATTATAGAATTTGAAGATTCCCTCTGGTCAGGCTTCTCATTTCAGTTCTTCCCCTTGAGAGCACGCTGGACTTGTTAGTGAAGTAAGACTAGAGTGATCACTTATGATGGCTGTGTTGCTGTAGCATAAGCACTTAAGGCAGAATCTAGCTGGGCCACAAAGTCACGCTGCACACACAAAGCCTCTGTCTCTGCCTCAGCATGCAAAGGGAAATGGCGCCATCCAGTGGTATGAAACTGAACGCTGCTGCCATCATGGACATGGACTCAGTAGGTTTGGATGACAGTATGAATGACAGTAGAGATGCATTAGAGAGATCAGAGGTAATAGCTACTTGTGCCCATGGCTGTAGGTCACATCCGGCGGACAGATGGGGCAAATGAAAATAATCACAAGATCCACCCAGAGTGGGCAAAGAAGGATCAGAATGGAGTGGGAGCATTTAGTAACGGAGAGAGAGAGAGAGAGAGAGAGAGAGAGAGAGAGAGAGAGAGAGAGAGAGAGAGAGAGAGAGAGAGAGAGAGAGAGAGCAGATTCAGCATAGGTACAGAACTTAACAACCATCACAGCCTGATGCAGTGGCTACATATATAAACTCAGTCTACAGCCAACCAACAGTTGTTCTCTGTCATGGTCTGGGGCAAATCAAACAGCACACCAGGCAAATGAGATGCCCAGTTAGTTACGTATTTCAAAATCATCATTGAAGCGACACACTGGGGTGGTATTTAGAGTGAAAGAAATCAATAGCTTTTTTGGAAACGCCAACTTGGGACCAATAATAAAGCTATGAGAACCCGGTACAACTCTGATATTGCAACTCTGTTCATAGGGCCACGGACAGACCAAACCAAGAGCAAGTTAATTAGATGGGTTTTTTCAATGGCGACTGTTCATTGGACATGTTTATGCGTTTATGAAGTACCAGCAAGGTACCTGTTCTACTAGGTACATGTAGTTACATAGTGACTAGAATGGCTTTAAGGGGCCAGCCCCTTGGTGCGCTGCCTGGTAACATGTTAGGTTAGATGCCTTTCTTGTATCTTGCTCACTTGACAAATCAGCATTTCCTTTCTATGTACAAACTTGCAACATTCCAAACCCTAAGGCAGCCAACATCTTTAACTGTTATATTCTACACGTGACGAATGATCCCTCTAATTTCAGGATACAAACAGAGGTACGGTGGCGTAGCGGTGACTAAAAACAGAAATCAGTACTGAAATGCAACAGCAAACAGTGAAGTCTGGAAGTTGAAAGGCTAAGGCCATGTCCAAAATGTTCACTATTACACCATGGCGTGGACTGACTGAAGGGGTGATTGAGTGAATGTAATTGGCAAACAATGTACAGTATTGCACAGCATAAAGAGTAGGCGGCTTTGTTGACTAAAGACTATGGCTGCGTCCAATATGTCCACATATACTACATATGTCCACATATATTACATAGTGCTCCCATATCACACTATACTGTACTACACAGACTGAGTTTGGTTGATTTGCTTCCTGTTCTTACGCTGTGGCCTATTACTCTCTGGTGTAAAGGTGGTGAACATTTCACATTTGGCCTGATGTGTGAGTCCGGTATGAACAAATAAATGCTGTCAAGCACAGTGATCAAACATTAACCTTTGTCTTCACCATACCCATCTGGGAACCCCCCCACAACCAACAAATGATGCTCCTTATCAAATCCTTGGATTGGATTCACAACCTGTCTCTCATCTTTACTGGCGTGCAACTTCAGCCACTCACACTGAACTCGACCCGAGATGCAGCTAACAACGGCAGGTGAAAAAGAACCATAACGCCGCCCATTTATGGAAAACCCCACCCGACGATCCCGATGGGCTGATTTTCACGGTCCTCGGATAGTTGACCGGAATGCCCTCGCTTGTAGATAGCCACAACGCAGCCAGAGGGCGTAAGTCAGGTTAATCAAACATCCCTGGTTAATTCAGTGTCTCTTAGTAAAGCAAATGAGGTTTGATGGTTGTCCAAGAACTCTGTGAATGGGAATGGGAATGGACAAGTCAATGCCAATCTAAAAATTGTAGAAGATAAGGAGAACCCTGTTTACATTCATGTGTGTTTGCTTCAAGGTTTGCAAAAGAAAATAGTGGCGATGAAATCAGTGTGTGTGTGTGTGTGTGTGGTGTGTGTGTGTGTGTGTGTGTGTGTGTGTGTGTGTGTGTGTGTGTGTGTGTGTGTGTGTGTGTGTGTGTGTGTGTGTGTGTGTGTGCGTGCGAGTTTGTGTGTGTATTTGCACACATATACACATTAGCCTGCTAATGATCCACTTTTTATCTTAAATGCATAATTGCAAGACGTTCTGAGAAACGCATTTCCACGACGCCACCACCCCATTATTGATATCCAGTTGGCCTCCAAGACATCTTAGAAGACTGATTGTGAGTGCACAGGTCCTTCATTTTGGACTGGCTTTCTAGAAGCATCTGTTTTATGTATTACAGGGAGATCTGATGGCAGGACTTCCCACCAACACAGGTCAAACATCCTAACAGAGCAGCTTGGAGATCTCTCAGGCTGCATTTCAAAACTTTCCTCCAGTCGTTTCCTTCGACCTCTGTCCTCAATCCTCGGTTCTCGCCCCTCCTCCCGACGAGAAAACAAAGAAGGAATCGAGAAAGGATGGAAGAGTCAAGCACGATGTTCAGACCTGCTCCTAAAGCAACTCTCATCCCTCCTCTGTATTCATCATCTCTCCTTTTTGTGTATTGCTATGTCCTTGATGACATTAAGCCTCGAGGCACAAGGCCATAGGATGGAGGAAACAACCAAAGAAAGTAATTGACAGGCAGCCTCAGTCAGGTCAGAAACACTAGGCTGAGGCTGTATGTCAATCTAGTTCCTATTGTCCTTTCCTCTGGCATCTGGCCTCGTGGCGCAAGGGACTGCATCATTGAGGATTCAATATCTTGCAAAAAAACAAAAAAAACAATTCAAAGGTTATTCATGAAGGTTAAGTCATTTGACATTGTGATGTTGAACGAGAAATCTCCAAAAAAACATGTTGCTCTGAACTGGATGAAAGCAGGATAACTTATTTTCTCCACAGAGGAGGGGCAACACAGAGGCAAGAGAGACCAGAGGCCACAGAACAAGGATGAGAGAAAGGAGTTTGACTGGCACCCATGGTAGGGGGTAAACACTTCCTCCATCACACCAAACACATCCTCCCCAAAGGTCAAAGTTCAAAGGTCAGGCGTCACCACTTCCTGTTTCTTCTCCGGGACGGACTCTCCGTCCGAGTCAATGTCCGAATCAATCAGCGAGCGTCCCGTGCGGTCCGAGTCCGGCGAGCCCGCGTGGGTGTGCGAGTCCGCCTGCGCACGCAGCAAGTTTGTGTTTGTGTGTGTCTGCGGCGGACGCGAGGGTGAGTGCGGGCGCGAGTGGGGGCCGTCGGAGGCCGGGTTGCTGCCGCTGCCGGACTCGCTCTCCTCCAGGGTGTCTGTCCGCGAGAAGAGGCCAAAGTCCAGCAGGCGCCCCGGGGAGGAGCGGCCGCTCTCGCTCTCCTCGCCCGTGTAGCACCAGTCGTCCACGTCCACGAACCACTCGGGCCACAGCCGCCGTCGCATGCGCTCACAGTACATGGCCAAGTTGATCAGCTCCCCTGAGGAAGAGGGGAAATGGGAAGTATTAGTATTAGTATTAGTATTATAAGTACAAATATGTGCTACTGTATATGTTTACTGCAATGTTTACAATAATGTGTAGTAGGTCTGAGTGTAGGTTTTGTATTTGTGTGTTTGTGTAAGCTGTGTGTGTGTGTGTGTGTGTGTGTGTGTGTGTGTGTGTGTGTGTGTGTGTGTGTGTGTGTGTGTGTGTGTGTGTGTGTGTGTGTGTGTGTGTGTGTGTGTGTGTGTGTGTGTGTGTGCGTGCGCGTGTGTGTAAGAGAGAGCGTGCATGTGTATGTTAACTGATGTAAGGCATTTTGCTATACTCAATTTTTTGCTATATGTTTACTGCAATGTGCAATAATGTTTACGTCTTGTATTTGTGTATCTATGTATTGTGAATCTAATCTACTCTACTCTACTCTACTACTAAGTACAACTAACTTCTCTCACCGCGGCGACTCTGCATCCTGGATGTTACCCCTCGCTTATTCTTTATTCTTCCACGCATCTTAAGCTTTTGCGGGCCATTCAACAAAATCGGTTAATTTTATATCCTTGTGAAATTATGCCTTTAACGATGATGCAACATAGATATTACATACAGTGTGTTAAAAGGCAAAAAAAGAGAACTTGAATTTTGACCAATTTTTGACATGGAAAAGGAACCCATTTCATAGAATGGGCCCTTGTACATTCTGTTGTAAGACTCTTTAGGTAAAACTGTCTGTTAAGTGCAATGCAAAGTCAAAGTACAAGCTATGTGTGTTTATATAGCAAATTTAAATTCCATCAAAAAGCCTTGGATGTTGACAAATGTGGATGGATATACAATAGAAATGTCAGACTACCAGTAACACAAAGATGACACGGCAAAAACACTGCAGCACATACATACAGTACAGCATACTGCAGTTCCAAAAGTTCCTAAAATAGACATTACATAAAGTAGCAGCCTACAATAAAATATGCATCTCCTTAAATCTTCACGCGAGAAAAAGTGTATTCAACATCTATCTCACATTTTCACTCTTATGTACACTCACATGCACACACATCATGTACACTCTTATATTTCAAAAACTGCATTTTTATATTATCATTATCATTATTATACAATTTCTTTGAGACCTTGAATTTCCCTCAGTTGTCAGGTGTACTAACACTGGAGCAACAGTGCCCTCTAGTGGACAGAAACAGTAGCTGCTTTTGTAACAGCCACGATTACCAAACTGCCTGGTTATCAAACAGACAAATGGCCACTCCGTCACAGCCCTGCTACCACTCTTTATGAAACACACTGCATGGAGACACTCTGAAATGCAGAGCATGACAGTGTATGTACACTATATGGCAATAGCCATAGCTTCTAATGCGATTACATGTATAAACCTCATGTAAACAGGCAAATAATTTCCTTAAATATGAACATTTTTATGTATAATAGTGTATACAATACAATCTGAGAGTGTGTGTTGATGGTATTGGTAGGTAGCCTGCCTAACTTTAATCAGCAGGTCTACGTGAGTGCGTGTGATTACCACTCAGTCACAGCCCTCCTACTCCTCCTTATGAAACATAGTGCATGGAGACACTCTAAAATGGAGAGCATGAAGGTGAATGTAGAGCATATGA
Source organism: Engraulis encrasicolus (assembly GCF_034702125.1). Classification (NCBI taxonomy): domain Eukaryota; kingdom Metazoa; phylum Chordata; class Actinopteri; order Clupeiformes; family Engraulidae; genus Engraulis; species Engraulis encrasicolus. Next base: position 48,623,864 of record NC_085861.1, on the reverse strand, counting down.
AATGATAGCCACGTTTAGATGTGCAATTTCAATGCGATTAAATGTATACGCTGACAAAATATACCTCATGCACAGGCAAATACTCTCCTTGTATAATAATGATAATAATAACACTTTCGTTTTATATAGCGCCTTTCAAAACACCCAAGGTCACTTACTGTAACAAGGTATCATGTAAGAAAGTGTATGTGTGCGTGCATGTAAGAGAATGTGCTTGTGGAGCTAGCAGCCATAAGCCTCCAGGAAGAGATGTGTCTTAAGGTGTTGTTTAAACATGGCCAGTGAAGGGGCATTCTGGATGTGGTCGGGCAGATTGTTCCAAATATAGTATATAAATATATATAAATATATATATAAATTATTTAATGGATAAACATAGTGTGTGTATACAATACAATGTGTGTGTGTGTGTGTGTGTGTGTGTGTGTGTGTGTGTGTGTGTGTGTGTGTGTGTGTGTGTGTGTGTGTGTGTGTGTGTGTGTGTGTGTGTGTGTGTGTGTGTGTGTGTGTGTGTTGTTGATGGCATTGGATGTCTGCCTACCCTTAATCAGCCACTGTGTGTGTGTGCGCACATGCGTGTGTGCGTCTGTGTGTGTATGATGGTCTTGGTGGCTATCTTTAATGAGTTGCTCTGGGCACATGTGTGTGTGTGTGTGTGTGTGATAGCCATCATGTGTGTGCGTGTGTGCGTGCGCGCGTGCGTTCATGATAGTCTACCTACCTTTAATGAGTTGCTCTGGACACGTGTGATAGCCAGTATGTGTGTGTGTGCGTGCGTGTGTGTGTGTGTGTGTGTGTGTGTGTGTGTGTGTGTGTGTGTGTGTGTGTGCGTGCGTGCGTGCACTGATGATGGTCTACATACCCTTAATGAGTTGCTCTGGGCGTGTGCCAGGCACGCTCCACATAGCCTGGGCCAGGTGCCCAAACACTGTGGCATCCACCGTGGTCAACTTAGACCCCATCATGTACTTCTTATCACCTATAGGGCACACACACACACGCACACGCACACACACACACACACACACACACACACACACACACACACACACACACACACACACACACACACACACACACACACGCATACACACAATACTCAATCAATAAGCCTAGACCCCATCATGTACTTCTTATCACCTATAGGCCACACACACAAGCATGCACACGCAATACTCAATTACAGGACACTTTATGATAATGTGCCATAACAACATGACAGGGCAGTCATGGGTGAGCGGTTAGGGCGTCAAACTTGCATCCCAGAGGTTGCCGGTTCGACTCCCGACCCGCCAGGTTGGTGGGGGTAGTAATCAACCAGTGCTCTCCCCCATCCTCCTCCATGACTGAGGTACCCTGAGCATGGTACCGTCCCACCGCACTGCTCCCCATGGGGCGCCACTGAGGGCTGCCCCCTTGCACGGGTGAGGCATAAATGCAATTTCGTTGTGTGCAGTGTGCACTTGTGTGCTGTGGAGTGCTGTGTCACAAAGACAATGGGAGTTGGAGTTTCCCAATGGGCTTTCACTTTCACTTCACTTTCATAACAAATAGCAAACTGATCATTATAACTTTTGAATACATGCTCATAAAGGTTGGAGCAGGCTTCAACCATCATTTTTTTTCTTCTTTTTAGGGTGCTGACCAAAATATTGTAAAACTGAAAAGTGAGAAACTGTCGCATGGTGGGACCGTTTCTCACTTTTCACCTTTTGAATATATTACTGTATTCCATTTCATTTGAAGCGAGGTAGACTCACACTCCAACTAATGACTGGACACATTTTCGCCGCAATGAAACCAAAATGTGCCATGTACGCAAACAGGGAGATACGCGTAAACTCAACAACAAAAACACCACACCACACACAAGCATACTACATAGACACAAGCACACAAATATGAACACACACATTTGCGCACTCATATAAACATACAAACACATACAGACACTATCCTCACAGTAACGCATGCACGTGTGCAGACATTCATGCTGACACAAACGCACATGCTGACACACACACAGTTTGATTCGTTTATTTGGGAGGACCAATAATTATTGAGAAAACAATACAGCGCCCCAAACAATGTTAAAGAAGCAATAATGTGTCTTTTACATCAATACCAAAATTATAGTGGTCTACAGCCTCTTCAAGGATACAAGTGGCATCTCATTCTCCATATATGCAAACTGCCTATAACTGTAGATAGTGAGCAATACTTAGCTAGCTGCTTTGCTTTTTTCTTATTTAAACCGGCTATTTGCAGTCCTCTCACACACAGTCTATGAACATGGGCTAGGCTACCATAGATAAGTGCCACCATGGATGTTTTGTAGCCACTGTCTGTCAATGAATGAACTATTGGTTGATATTTCACCCTTTGAAACCCACTATCCTCCTCACCCACCTAGCAGTATGGCCAGCGCCCTCATGTCCTTCTCCATGAGTGTGTAGACCTGCTCCTTGGAGAAGCGGCCGATGCCGTGGCCATACATCTCCCTCTGCACCACGCTGCCCGTCACGTGGCTCACGATCCACTTGTGCACGTCGCTCAGGGGCCCGGAGATGGACAGCTGCTTCTGCGTCTCCTCCAGGTTGTCCACCCACTGGCAGTAGGCGATAGTCCTGCCAACACAAAACCACATTACAAATATATTACATACACACATAAACACATGTAGTGACTAGTGACAACTCGTGGCAAAAAGCAATAGTCCTGCAAACAGAAACACATTACAAATATATTGGTAACACTTCATATTATACATACTGTATATTCACATGAAGGAATTATACACACAACACATTACAAGCGTATTACATGCACATACTGTACAAGTACGTATATGCATATACAGCACAGTGTACAAATGATAGCACATCCACACTGCACATCCACACTGACAATAGGCAACATAGTCATGCAAAACATAAAGAAATGCACTCGGAGAGTGCAGACCTCCTCCAAGGAAGTTGTTTGACTACTACATGTGGGCAGTCATGGGTGAGCGGTTAGGGCGTCAGACTTGCATCCCAGAGGTTGCCGGTTCGACTCCCGACCCGCCAGGTTGGTGGGGGGGAGTAATCAACCAGTGCTCTCCCCCATCCTCCTCCATGACTGAGGTACCCTGAGCATGGTACCGTCCCACCGCACTGCTCCCCATGGGGCGCCACTGAGGGCTGCCCCCTTGCACGGGTGAGGCATAAATGCAATTTCGTTGTGTGCAGTGTGCACTTGTGTGCTGTGGAGTGCTGTGTCACAATGACAATGGGAGCTGGAGTTTCCCAATGGGCTTAAATTCATTTGACTACAGTTAGAAACTGGAATGTCCAAATTCGCCCTAGCCTAGATACGGATCATGATCCGTATCACCATCAAAATTGAATTATTTCTTCCTTTTGTCATTTCCAACAACTCCACAGAATTTCATGAAAATCCATTCATAAGCTTTTGATTTATCCTGATGACAAACAGACAGACAAACAGACAGACAGACAAACCTGACCGAAAACATTACCTCCTTGGTGGAGGTCATTACAAACATATTACATACCTATGACAAATGCATTATACACACACTAGCAGTAGACAATAATCCAGCAAACATAAAGAAATGACCAACATATTACATACATACTTGCCTACTGCACACACACACACACACACACACACACACACACACACACACACACAGGTGATAGTGCAGATATACATACATTGCAATCATATTACCATATAAACACACCGAGAGCAAGCAATAGACATGGGTATCAAGAAAAAAACTGCCTCTGGTTATGGATGAGAACAACATTGCTTTTGACTGTGCTAGCCAGGTGACACAAAATCTTCTAAAACTTTTGTGCTTGCACAGAATGTTCTGAAATTTTAAGGACATGCAGACTTTGTCCAAAGACTTTGTCCAAAGTCCAACTTTTGTTTCTTTCTTCTGCCCGTCAGTGCCCTCTCTCCTCTTTATACCAGGATCCAAGATCAGCACAGCACCAGCCCTTAGTGTCCACACACTACTTACTGTATGCAGGGCCGATGACTGCTTTGGCCAGGCACAGGTCATCTGAAAGACCCCCTCCACCCAGGGGGTGCCGGGACAAACTCATTTGAAAGGGCCCCTCTATAAATGCATACATAAATGCTATGAGAACCCACTTCTGGGTCCCCTCTCAACCTGTGTCTGGGACAACTGACCCCTTTGTGCCTCCCTGTTGGCGTCCCTGACTGTATGTGCTCTACTATGACCTCTACACTGAACCACAGTACCCACAGAGAGAGCACAGCTCACATGCAGTGCACACACAAACACGCACAGACGTGCATGTACACTCAAGCACACACACACACACACAGACGTGCGCACGCACACACACACACAGACACACACACACAGACACACACACACAGACGCAGACGCGCGGGAACAAACTAACACACACACACACACACACACACACTCACACACACACACAGACGTGCACGCGCACACACACGCACGCACGCACGCACGCACGCACGCACGCATGCACACACACACACACACACACACACACACACACACACACACACACACACACACACACACACACACACACACACACACACACAACCAGACAGGAAGAGCATACACACACATCTTAATAACTGTCACGTACAGCCAGCCTGTGTGTGAGTGTGAGTGACGTGGGAGGCTTGGAGTCTCTGGCAGTGCTCCCTCCCCTGTAATGCAATATGAGCCCAGCTCTAACTGAGTCAGACACAGGACAAATGGCCAGACAACACACAACACTGAAACAACACAGCACTGCAGTAAAAAGACACTGAGATGGCAGTTTAGCTTCACTGCCAATGTCAAATAAACTACTTGTTACTCTATTGCTGCAATATGGTGCAGCATCACAGGAGCAATTCGTCGATTTCAGGAAATGGCATTTACTTCATTATACTGCACTGTACTACGAAAATGGTTCACACAGCAAGGAATTTATATCTTAGAGGCAACAAAACAGATCTGACTTGAGTTTTCAGTGGCATGAATTTGTCCTGAATTTATGCACTTCAGACTATTAGTGATTAGGGCTGGGTAAAATAATCGATTTAATCGATAATCGATCAATATCATTAAAAAATTTCATAATCGATTCACAGGGCACAAAATTGATTTTTTTTTGTTCTTTTTCTTTTTGTTCTTTTTGTTTAATTTAGGTCTATGGAAAATACCCAGTAGGTATTAGTCAATTAGGCCTAGGCCTACTTATTACAAATTAGCAATCTGTTGACACTGTCAAGCCACAGCCCTTTGACATTTTTATATAGACATAGGCAACAGCATCTTTTGGGCGAAATCCTTGCACCAAGAAGGGAACGGATTGAATCAATTCGGAATGAATCGCATCGAATCAAATTTAATCGTGATAAATCGATTCAAAGCCCTAAGAATCGGAATCGAATCGATACAGGAACATGGCTGTGATACCCGGCCCTATTAGTGATATATTTTTGGTAAGGTGCAGACCAGGCATCTCAGACATATCGATCATCAACTTTCACTACACACTTATTTTAAATGTCAGGTGATACATATCGCTCAGGTGATTGTATCAGTGATACCAATCAGGCGATACCAATCGCACCTGTGCCTTCTGAGGCACTGATGAAGGGGCTTCAGGCAGTCAGCAATACACATGAACGGCGTGACGTGTGCCATATGCGTTACGCCCTTTTTTTGGGGGGGAAACATTAAAGAATAAACGAAAGACAATGACCTGTAGACTAGCTTTGTTCACGCTCAACATGCCGAAAACATTTTGTGTTGCCGGCTGTTCAAATAATATAGCCAAACAGCCATGGCTGAAGTACTGTGTTCATTTAGGCTAGCCGATGTTGCATGTAACTTAATGAGACATTCGGTTTGATTTCCCCCAAAAAAGGCCGTAATGCACATTCACGAGCAAAGTACCCGGATGGCCGTTCATACGAATGCCAAGCAAATAGAAAACAAACCTGTATTTACACAAGATATCAAGTGATAGAATCTCTTTGGGGTGGAGGAGACAAAGCAGACATCGCTGGCTTTGACAAGACTAACCCCTAGCCCAACCCTCCCCAATCTCCAGACCCATCAGCACATCATCTCATTTTCATCTAAATGGATTAAATCTCTATCAGATTGGGACTTCATTAGCCAGACATTAATCAAACGTTTTGTCATTCTCTCTAGGTAGCATTCCAGACGGTAACAGAGACCAGACTGCTGAGTGAGGATCCAGTCCCACTCAAAATTTAATCTTTTACTCACATCGGGGAAGGAGTTAACATTTTGAATGAGTGAAAAATCACAATCACTATGAAAAATTTCTCATTAGATGTGGCAAACTGTGGTGAATATTTTGAATTTGTCCTATGAGACAATCAGGTGCTGAGGTGATGTCTGAGGAAAGCATGGAAGGCCTAAAATACACATATAATTGGGGGAAAAAATCTGGTTGAGGCAGATGTTGCTTTGACATAGTTGCCAATATGTCGGTGTTGTTTACCTATGGACATCCTGTTATCTAGTGACGCATATACTGCAATACATCCCATCCAAACAGATTACAAAATAGTTTGACCGATCTGACGGTTGTGTTGTCAGTATCTGTTGTATCTTCGAGGATGAGCAGTGTTATGTATACAGGGTTTCACTCTTCGTTACATTGCTCATTTCTCCAACTCAAATGACTCATCAGCTGTAGTTCTACATTTTATGAACTTGTCTACTGACTGCCCTTATGGGTAAATACAGCAATGGATGGATTTAATGGGCTAATTTAGGGTACTTTCCGATTCACTATAAAGGAGCAACAGTATAATTAGGGTTGGATGAGGCAGAGAATCTGAATGTGCATTTCATAATCTTGCATTTCATACATCTTTTAACCCCAGCTTAAATAGGAACAACACACCCACTAACAAGCTCGCACACACACACGCAAACACGCAAACACGCACACACACACACACACACACACACACACACACACACACACACACACACACACACACACACACACTCACTAGCCGGATATATGGAAGGAATCAAGCCCAGAAAAGACAGATCATGTTCCCGGCCCAGTTAAGGACGTGGTCAATAGTGCTCTGGCTGCATGCTCTGTTGTGGCATCAGCTTTCACTTCAAATGAATGGAAAAGGGACATTACTCAGCGGATGTTTACAACACAGTCATCTTGCTGTTCAGCAGCGTATGCTGGCATGGCCCATATTCAGGATACAAGATACAATGGCAGTCCTGGACCAGGAGTTTGAAATAAGGGACGTCCATAATTTGTGCACAGCACGACGATATTATTTAAAGGTGCACAGTGTATGGTGCCCTGAGTATCTATTGTAACTATGCTCATTGAAACGGTGCTGTATTCTGTCTTTTCATTCATATTTGCTAAATAATGAACTAATATTTACTAGTAAGAACAAAATAGAGTATGTTTTGCAGCTGAAAATATCAATTTCTGGAAATTCAAAATGGCGGACAATGGAGAAGATCCCCTTTTTCATGTATGATAAATATAATTTTCTCTAAATAATTAGGGATGTCCGGACCTCCCTTACCTCTTAGGTGGATATGGCCATGTCCTGGACAACAACCCTTAGAGAAGAAATACTACAGCCCTATTGCCCTATTGTACCAAGCACAGTCATTATGGTAATACTGGTGGGACAAGATAGAAGCCATAATGAATGCTAAAGTTCAAAGGAGAAATTACGTATGTGCACATACCATCAGTTGGACAATGTGATGATGTCCAAAAAAGGGAAAATACAGTCTCATGTTGGCATCACAGCATAGATACGTATTTTTAATTGTGTTTAAGGTACTAACATTGGTGCACTAGTGGCCAAATAGTAGTTAGTAATTGAAATCAAATCAAGTTGAAACAAAAAAACAGCAGTTTTACCAGTGTGAGAGAAACAATAGAAAATATTTCATTTTGACAATTTTTTCAATTGGTATTGCTATAGATCAGGGATGGGCAACTGGAGGCCCAGGGGCCACATGCGGCCCGCCTCTGCACTCAGTATGGCCCTTAGATAAGGTATAACTTAAAAAATAATAATGACAATATTATTTAAACCACTACTATTCATCTGTTGTAATAATTATACTGTTGGTCGATAGAGAACACTGCTATTCCTTCCAAACAATGCGCAGTCAGGTCAGTGGTCATGTGGCCCTCCGATGGTGGCCCTCCTTATCATGAAAGTTGCCCATCGCTGCTATAGATATAGATTTAGAAACAAACTCTTCAAATGATCAATGTTTTGAATGTTTGCTGGGTCTTCTTTGACTCTTCTGGGCTGAACTATTTTCCTGGAGAACCAGAAGAGTCAAAATGTTGCTAATTTTTAAATACCAATTGGAAGTTTAAGCAGTGCAGTGGACGTTACACTCACTCACACTGTCTTCTCTCAGTCGGATGACAAATCCTGATCATCACCATGACTACACAGTAGTAGTACACAGTGATATTTCCTACCCTGCTCCAACAGAAAATCCCACGAGGGAGCTCATTACCATGTTGTATCCCATGCCATCTGTCCTCTGGCCGGCCCCATATGCCCATAGCCGCATCTTCATAATAATTACAATGTTTTTAAAGTCAAATTGTCAATCACATTGACTCTATCTGCCAGCTTTCCCAATGTGACATCTTAGAGTATTTAGAGACTATTTAGTTGACCATACATGTAGGTCATGCAAGCTAAAGAAAATAGAATGTATTCAAATATGCAGACAGATGCAGTCAGGCTGAGGCAGACTTTTTTGGACTTTATTTGAGACAGGACAGTGAAGATAGAGACAGGAAAGCAGTGGGGATAGAGACAGGGGCAGCATCGAGAATTAAACTCAGGTCCCCAGCGTAACAACAGTTCCTTAGCAGTTTGAGCCACAGCCAACGCTATGGTTCATTCCTCACTTTTTAAGAGATGCAGTTGTAATAGTAGCCCATGCATGACATTTCCACTACAGCATCTACCTTAACAGCTGTAGCCTCAGGATGCAGCATTGTCAACATGACGTACAGTACCACTCATTAACCTGAAAGGGAGCTTACAGTGAAAAAAAATGGCAGGAGGAGCACAACAAATCTCATATGTCCTATAGGTTAATCTACTCGGAGTACCTCAGCCACTAGACATACTTCAATGGACAGCACAGTCATGTTTTTGTCATTCAGGGGCCTTGAGGCCTCTCCTGGCTGTCACAGTATGTGCACACGCACTCCAGCTTCTGCTTTTATTTATGAACCGTCAATCAGTCAGTCAATGTTATTTACGGCGCTCAGGAGCAGGAAGAGGAGGGAGAGGAGGAAGAGGAGAGGAAGGGGGGGGAGGAGCTCCACATTGCACCTCTTCGGGCCTTCAGACTGAAAATAGAGAGCAACACCTATATAGTAGACCGACTCCTGAAGAACAACTAGCCCCCACTACACTGGCCTCCCCGCAACACCATAAATAATGCACTCGATAGCCATATGGGGGGCTATAAATAGCTCTGTCTTCAGGGGAAGGGTCGATAGAGAGAGAGAGAGAGAGAGAGAGAGAGAGAGAGAGAGAGAGAGAGAGAGAGAGGGGGGGGGGGGGGAGAGAGAGGGGGGGGGGAGCGAGAGAGAGAGAGAGAGAGAGAGAGAGAGAGAGAGAGAGAGAGGAGTAAAGGAAGAGTGAGGTTAGGAAACCAGAGATTGAAGAGGACAAGGAGCAACTGATGCTAAGTGAGAGGTTTACATGAGAGCTAATGGCTTTGGGGCGTTTAGAGGTTTGCATGAGAGACCATAGGGATATTTCATAAGGAGAGGCAAGAGAAGCCAACCTGTTGTTACCATAGCATAGCATAGCATACCATAGCAATGTTATAATAATCCAGTTGGGTCAACAGTGAGTCGGATCAGACAGTGATTCCATCTGCATCAAATTAAAGCAACTTACTTACTTAAGAAGGTCACAGTAGATAGTAGTATTCTAAGCAAGCATCATATATAGTTTCAGAAGCACTCTAACTGTGCGTGTACACCAGAAGCGACCTAAGCTACTGAGTAGTCAAGGTCGTTGAAGAAGTTTTTGGAGGTTGGGGTGCGCACATCCACAAAGCAGTTATCCAGGTGCCAGACAGAAGTGGTAGACAGACAGTGTGATGAAATGGTCTAAGACGTTAAAGTTCTTTCATAGACATCAGGGTGGTATAACAACAGCTAGTGACACTGTTGAATACATTTCAATATTTTTAAAAAATCATATTCACTGCTTGCACATTATAATTACTAATTATTTGTCTATTTAATTCATACAAAAGTGCCAATGCCTCCAACAGGCCAGTCCATATCTCCTGAGCTCCCACCGTACACAGTCTGGCTGTTGCATCAAGCTCTATCAATCATCAATCATCCGTCTATCAAATGCCATTGTTTGCTATCAGAGATGCAATCACTCAGACAACAGATTCTGATGTCATACTGTATGCATAGCTTCAGCTTGGAGGGAACAACTGAGGACAGGTGGGTTGGCGAGGCACTAAATCCAAAGCAGTGTCACAAGGGCTTCATTCCATTATCTTAACTCCCAGCCTCCCTTGTGCTTGTGGCCTTGTGCTGAAGTTGTAAGAAAAATATCATTTTCTTATTAGCAATTGGGATGGGATGTTACGGCTAGGCTGACAGCGGGGCGACTTTATTGTTTTCTCCACGTAGGTGGGGCATCAGCGAAGTGCGAGGCTACAAGCACAAGTCGAGGACGAGATTATGGGCTGTGCCCAAGAAGTATGGGCGTGCCTAGCCTAACTGGAAACATCTCCCATGCACCAACGGGCATGCACCTCTTTCCCACTAATCTAACAAGCATGGTACAGCAGCACCGGATGACTCTGTTCCCCTAAAGCAGACTGTGGTCCCCACCATTCCCGGCTGCTGGTGTGAATCATTCAGAGTCTCCGGGCATGGTACGGCTGACTCACTCACTCACTCACTCACTCACTCACTCACTCACTCACTCACTCACTCACTCACTCACTCACTCACTCACTCACTCACTCACTCACTCACTCACTCACTCACTCACTCACTCACTCACTCACTCACTCACTCTCTCACTCACTCTAGATGCTCGCTTCTTGTCTCACACACTCACTAGTCCAGATTTTCACTCAATCACTCACTCACAAGTACAGATGCTTGGTCACTCACTCACTCACTCACTCACTCACTCGCTCAGTTTCACTCTTTCACAGCACACATGCTTGCACATATGCCATGCTCAGATGCTTACTCGCTCACTCGCTCACGCGCTCACTCACTCACTCACTCACTCACTCACTCACTCACTCACTCACTCACTCACTCACTCACTCACTCACTCACTCACTCACTCACTCGCTCACTCACTCACTCAGTTTCACTCACTCACAGCACATGTATGCTTGGTCGCTCACCCATGCACTAGTTCAGATGCTCAGTCAATCAGTCACTCAGTCACTCACTCAGTACAGATGTTCAGCTGTTCACTCTCTCACCAGCACAGATGTTTAACCGTTTACTCACTCACCCAACCACACATTCACCAGCTTACTCACACACCCACTCGCAAGCAACGCACCCACCCAATCTCCTACTTACTACCACACCCACTCACTCATTCTTTCATTCACACACTCATTCCCTCACCAAGTCACACAAAATGTACCACCCACCCAATCTCTCACTCACTAACACACTCACTCACAATATGCCTACTCATTCACTCACTCACTCCCTCCCTAACACACTCACTAACTCACTCAAACACTCACTCACAATGTGCCTACTCACTCACTCACTCACTCACTCACTCACTCACTCACTCACTCACTCACTCACTCACTCACTCACTCACTCACTCACTCACTCAAACACTCACTCAAACACTCACTCAAACACTCACTCACTCACTCACTCACTCACTCAAACACTCACTCACTCACTCAAACACTCACTCACTTACTCACTCACTCAAGCACTCAAGCACTCATCACTCCCCTCACTCACTACAACACTCACCCACTCACTCATTCTTTCATTCACACACTCATTCCCTCACCAAGTCACACAAAATGTACCACCCACCCAATCTCTCACTCACTAACACACTCACTCACAATATGCCTACTCATTCACTCACTCACTCACTCACTCACTCACTCCTTCCCTCACCCAGTCACATACAATGTACCACCCACCCAATCTCTCACTCACTCACTCACTCACTCACTCACTCAAGCACTCCCTCCCTCCCTAACACACTCACACACTCACTCACTCACACACTCACTCACTCACTCACTCACTCACTCACTCAAGCACTCACTCAAGCACTCAAGCACTCATCACTCCCCTCACTCATTCACTCACTCACTCCCTCCCTAACACACTCACTAACTCACTATGCACCCGTCCATTCTCTCACTCAGTCACTCACTGACTCCCTATCCACCTCTCCACCCCTCACCAGTAGAGGTGTTCCTCCACCATCCAGGTCTATCTCCCTCTCTCCCTCCCTCCCTCCCTCACTCACTCACTCATTCACTCACTCACTATGCTCTGAGCTCCCAAAAAATCGGGAACCCCTCCCATTTTCTTGGGAATCAAACAACCATTAACAAACCAATGGAGGCCGTTTGGGAAATGCCGTTTGGGAAATGTTAATTGCTATGTTCTTTGTCAGACCAAGAGATTTGAAAGTCGATGATAATCAGGCTATCCCCCCCCGACTCTGTCCCTTACCAGTAGAGGTGTTCCTCCACCATGCGTGTGATGGCGTGGGACACGGCCCTCTCCTGATCGCTCAGGCCCTTGTTAAGGTCCACGCCCAACCGGTCCTCCAGGAAGTCGATGATGAACTCCGTGCCGAACACCTGCTGACGGTTGTACTCGATCCAGGGCATCTTCCCTTGAGGCGACAGCTTCCCGTCGAAGTAGTTCTGGAGGAGGAAGAAGAAAGGTGGAATTCGATTAAATTTCTTTCACAATGTGGCCATTATGAAGCACTTTGTGTCTGTGTTGATGGTGATACTGTGAGGTTGTCTCTTGTAATTCACTGCATAGCCATAGATATAACAGAGTTACCTTGAGCTTTGATCTCTGGTCACATGGTTTTACGCTAGCCTCAGAGTTTCCAGCTAAACTCATCTCTGCTTTACAGGTACATTTGTGTTAACATGGCTAGGTTACATGTACTAATTCTACAAAGTTGGCTGTGTTGCCATTGTCCTGAAACATGTTACCATTTAATGTTGAGTAATTAAACAGTTCGTTGAAATGGGGAGCTTTAAAATGCCCAAAAAATGTTGTTTTATCAATTCCTCTCAGAGACTTGAATGATACTCTATGGAAACAAACGCTACATCCGGAAACTTGTGAAAGCTGCGCAAAACAGCAAGATCAGCCATGTTTGACCATATATGGTCAATTTTGCCGTACAGATCCTATAGTAACAGTCTAACTCTTTACATAGATGTCTCTGAGACACTGTGTTGTCTACAAAGACAGCTGTAGCTATTCAGTATGTTACTTTAGTTTGACTTATGATATATCAACCATGGCAGCAGCCACAGATCATTCAAACTGACCTGCAGTTCACTTCACATTGTGAGGGATGGATAAGACGCGTATCACTTTACGCAGATGTAATTAGGTTAATGTTGCTTAAAGTGGGAAAATGAAAGATTTAATCCATGTAAAGAGGCTTGTGAGCAAAAACACTTGTGTCCACTGTAGGAGATGTAGCTATAGTTGACATTAGGGCACCTGCAACACCAAAAGGTGGTGCCTTTGCATTTTGGTCTGCCCTTAACCTGATGGACTCTGACCATATGACCTAATTTCATGATACAACAGTTTGAGAAATCAGGAACACTGTGCTTTCTGATGCTACGAAGAATAATAGACAATAAGAACAATAAGACAATAAGAAATAAGAGAGTATGTTTCCTTCCTCAAAAAAATAACTGAATGTTGCTGCTGTTGGAAATGGAACACAATGGTGTACACACAGTTTTATCAGCAGCAATAACATACTGTAGCTACATTGACGGCAAATGTTTCCAACTCGAGACAGCAGGAAAGGAAATGTTCAGGGAATGACAGGACTCTGTTCTGATCCGGTCCAATTCCATTAGGAGCCTACTCTGCCAATTCTCCAATGCATCTTGGTCTGTATCTCAGTGAGCTGCTTACAGTGCCAGACAGACTGCTAATTCCCAACTTACATAGACAGGATCCAGCCCATTCAGCCTCAGTAGTCTTTGTGGAGCATATATTTACATGTCAGACAAGCAAAGGGTTTAGAAAGGGGACCTATTTGCACATCAAACAGCTCTGTTATTATGGGTCACAAATAGCAAGGCATTTGGGTCTGTTTCACTGTTCAGGTCCCCAACAACATCTGCTGTTAACAGTGCACGGCTATGTCTGTGGCGGAAAATAATACTATTCAATCTGTGTTTTATATGTGTAGTCTTTTAGGACTGTCCTAAGATAAGTTAACCCCTTAGCGTAGAGCCTATGTTATAACCTTACTGTCACCAAAATTGTAATGGCCATGTCTTAATCTGGTACTGTCATACAAGCAATGTTGTTATGATGTAGTTGAGTATTTTCAGCAAATAGTGAATAGGCCCGCCGGCAACCCCATCTGCAATAAGAGGCTACACAGAGGTGGACATATTGGATTGAGAAAGTCCCAAACCGTGTATTTTGTCTGTCTGTGCTCTCAACGCACAAGATTTCATCATGTATCTCCTCCGCCTGGAATCAGCGGTGTAAGTTAAGAGGAAAACATGTGTGAAAGAAATGTGGTCAGCGATTAAGTGTAACAGTGTTAGATAAACAATAAGCCACTTGAGTCTGTGGGTTATGCTCTATTGATAACGGGCAAGGGGACGTTTACGGCACTCCGCTTCGCGTCGTGCCCCACTCCCCTTGGCCGTTATCAATCGAGCATAACCCACGGCCTCTCGTGGCTTATTGCTTAAATAAATTTGACAGTCATAGTGCATTACTAAAGGTCCTCTGTTATGTCATAGTAGAGTAATACAATGGTTCATTGTCAATGACTATTAAAGCGTGCCACCGGTGATATGCCGTGCATTATGGTGCTACACACACCTCAATTTATGATTAATGGCAGCTTATCATACCAAGGTTACACTTTTACATTTCATTACACTTGTTTCTGATCCTGAGAAAGGGAACGCCATTTTCTGTCCAGCCCCTGGTGCAATGGTGTTACAACTAGATAGCTTGCTCAAGGGCACTTCTGCCATGAATGATTATGCAGGAAAACATTTAGCTATTTGCCTTGTATGCACTCTAACATTCTTTGTACACACACACATAGAAACACACACATAGAAACACACACGCACACACACACACACACACACACACACACACAAATTTGTGGGGCTCTCCCATTGATTTCCATTCATATTAACCCTAACAATAGCTCAAGAATTATAAACGGTGCCCAGACCAAAACAATCCCTGACCTTAAAACCTGTGAGGAAATGTTTTTACAATTTTACTTTTACCAGTAACAACAAAACTACCAAGAAAACCGCTGCTCGATTTATGTACCATTTTCTCCACAGGTTACGTTTGGACATCTGACATCCAACAATGGTTCTCTCTCTCTCTCTCTCTCTCTCTCTCTCTCTCTCTCTCTCTCTCTCTCTCTCTCTCTCTCTCTCTCTCTCTCTCTCTCTCTCTCTCTCTCACACATCACACACACACACACACACACACACACACACACACACACACACACACACACACACACACACACACACACACACGCACAGTTACCTGATAGGGAAGGTCCACCATGCGCAGGAAGGTCTCCATCTTGAGGCAGAATGGAGACAGGCTGGGCATCCCGTTCTTTGGTCTTGAGAACTGGTGCAGGATGATGGCATCCTGTGAGTCCATCTGCTCGTCTTTCCTGAAACACCAACATGCACCCATTTTAATAACATTACATTACACTAGCTTGTGCTTTTATCCAAAGCAACTTTAACCCAGCAAGACATAGCCCCTGTTATAAATAAGCTGCTCCCAAAATGGCAACGATCAAGTCGTAACGCATTACTAAAGGCCAAGTGTACTGTCATAGTGGTGACGGTAATAATGTTTTTCAGTGACTATTACAGCATTTCACTTGTGGAATGGTGTGCATTAAGGCAGTGGTTCTTAACCTGGGGTGCGGGCACCCCCTGGGGGTGCGCCAGAGATTCCAGGGGGTGCACGGAATTTTGTTTGTGTTGAGGTTGTGTCCAAAATTCTGCTAGCAAACATTATAATAAGGCCAAATTAAACCAAATGAAAACATGTTTTGGTCCCCATGTAAAGTCATTAAGGTATTGGTAAATGTTTTAAGCAAGATTCATTGTAATTATTCACTTAAATAATTTTTTTGTGCATATACGCGTGTAGAAGTTTGGGTTGGGGGTGCGCGGCTTGTCTTGGACAGAGGTAAGGGGGTGCTTTAAGAAAAAAGGTTAAGAACCACTGCATTAAGGGACTATGTTATTTAAAGGACAGGGTATTGGTTATGGTCCCTGCAGTAATGTGAAGTTGGGTTGCCTAGCTCAAGGCCGCATCAGCAATGGATGATATGAAATTCAAAGCTCTCACGACCAACACCCAAACCATGAGGCCAGGTCACCCAGGATATACTTTAATTACTTACTATTTAGTGTAAGACCACATACAATGCATCCCCATGTTTGGGGATAATGAACTGTTGTTTGGTTCTAGACATGGCCTGTAGTCGGCAATTGGCAATTGGTAATGATGAAGTTGATTTTTGTTTTGGCAACTTCACCTTGGGAAAATGTTTCTCATTTTCAGTCTTGTTTTACTAATCGGATGTTTTACAAATTAGATCTGTTTCAGCTCTGTGAAGTATGACTCCATCAACAAGACAAATGTATCAAAATATCAGCCCTTTGCACAAGTTAGAAAAAGTTAGCAGTATCGATCAGTAAGCTCCAATCTGTCCTCTTGGTTACACTCTCAAGCTCTGTTGTTTTTTTTTAAATTTATTTTTTTGTCAACACATACTGTTTTGTTTCCAACTTGTCAGGTAACTAAGCCTGCAGCACTAGGCCATCTCTAACGAGCATCTAAATGAGCATTCAGGGCATCTGAGCTCAGGCTCACATGAGATTGTGAGGCATACACGTGACAGCTGCACACAGCCTCCATTTTCATCCATTTGAGAATAAGATCACAAGACCTGCACCTGAGACACTCATAGTGCATAGTATACCACACAAGCAGTATGCACAGCACACGCCTACCCATTAACGATGACAATCAACACTTGTTATTCACAGACACCAGCCATAGTAAACAGTTGTTAATACAAAGATGGTTAAGGTGGAGTTTTGGCTTAAATAAAAAACACACAATTCAGGTGCTTCACAATGAGTGCGTTTACATGCAGTTCAGTATCCCGAATATGATCGGGATATTAAATATCCCGAATATGCGTTTGAGCATTGACACGTTCAGAATCGACGTCCTCATGAATGCGTGCACATCGTTGACTCTAACACACCAGAGATGTTTTAAGGGTATTACGAGAGACTCCACTCTTCTGGGTGGTACTGCACTCTAGGGCCGCCAATGGCGGAGTGCAGACTCCGTTCAGAATGAATGGGCTGTGCTCTCTCGACAGTGGCCACTAGGTGAACTGCAAGCATGGGTAAAATAGGGAGTGGGGAGGCTGTATGTAAAACTGGCACACATGAACAGACATTGCAGACCCTGAAGAGAGAAAACCTGCCGTCCTGAAGCGTGTACGTTGATGAAAAATAGAGATTTCAAAAAGTACACTTGTTATGCTATTTTGAGAGGGAAGAGGCTGTTTCAGAAGCATAGGAGATGTTTGTTGATACAAGACATTAAACTACTGACTGGACTAAGGACATCGGCAGGAATGCCCGTGTCTGTGGTGCCCACTGCATATCTGAAATGACTGCAAGCATCCGTTATCTTATTTCGGAGAAAACACCTGTCGAGTCTCTGTACAAGTGAACGGAGCATGGTCGATTCTGAGGCAGCGATGCGCGCGCAGCCAAATTTCGTCATATCAGACGTCAATAGAAACACCTTTTTCCGACTTCAGTATCCCGAATAAGCCCTTAATATATGTGTCAGTATCCCGAATAAGCCCTTATTATATGTGTCAGTCTCCCGAATAAGCCCTTATTCGGGATACTGAGAAATCGGGATATGCTAAGTGGAGTATTCCGATAGAAGTCGGGATACTGACACATGTAAACACCTTATCCCGAATACAGGGGCTTCCCATAGAACGCTGTTGCTGGTATCCAGGCTTAACGTATTTAAAGGGAATTCTATAACGGCCAAGAATGTAGACTGAGATATAACTTAGGCTACTGTGCTACTATAAACACCTTATCCTGAATATGATCATAACCGGGACATGCCTCATATTTGGGATACGAACTGCATATAAAAGCACTCGATAATGCTTGACCTCTAAACACTTGTGTGTCTATGTTGATACCTGTAGCAGCCTAATATGCCAACGGATCCTTGGTTGCAGATCTGGGTCAGATGGACCCAAGTGTCCGCACTTTCAGGAAATGTCACGTCTGAATGCCAAAGGCCTAATTGGCTACTGTGTTTGAGAACAGCAGTGGGTGGTGTATTGTCCTGAAAGCCCCTGAGCTATATCCTAGCAGATTGGAACACAGCCGCTGGGGATTTCACTTTTAACATGTTCAAATGGTGTGTGTGTGTGTGTGTGTGTGTGTGTGTGTGTGTGTGTGTGTGTGTGTGTGTGTGTGTGTGTGTGTGTGTGTGTGTGTGTGTGTGTGTGTGTGTGTGTCAGACAGACATTATAGTCTACATCCGCTGGAAACACAGCAGACAATGTATTGGACTTTCAGATACAGTACAACATTGCAGGCTATGGATTTCGCGTGGGTGGTAAACATGGCTTTTGCACTGTATTTTTAGAGCGCTTGGGGGTGTCTGCTCTCTGCTGACATTTGAATAAAAGAATAGTTACAGCTACTGTCTATCTATGCCACAGTGAACGCGTAGCCCAGGCTCTCAGCAGATTGACATATATCCTCAAGTGCAGTAGGACAGGCTAAGGGCATCTGGTTCCCTCATCAATAATTCAACAGAGAACGAAGCAAACAGTCTCATATCTGCGGTCTGAATCATGCCTGTATTTCACATCACCTCACCGTTTCCGAGACAGATTTAATTGCTCTTTGGGTGGGCTACTTAAACACAATGGATGTGGCCAGTAGTGTAGCCTACGTAGAATGCAGGTAAACGCAGTGTGCCCAGCTGAAAATGTCAGGGATTTCAGTATACCCACCTAAAATTGATTGATGCATTATTTAGAATAGCACAGTATACCCGCCACAAAAAATACAGTAGACCCACCACAAAACATACAGTATAGGCTACCCACCACAAAACATACAGTATACCCACCACAAAACATACAGTATAGGCTACCCGCCACAAAAATGTAGACTACACTGGATGTGACTGAGATGTGATGCTACTAATGGTGATATTCACATTAGTTGTGCAATCCAGTATGATGCTTACTTCATACAGTATTGATGACTTCTCATTCTGCTCTTTGAAATGCCTTGCACGGACTAACGTATTGTCGCTGTCCATGGTACCTAGGTGCTGAAACCTGCCACTGTTTGTTTACATAGACTGTTTACATCAGGAATTTGCATGTGCACTCAGAAAAGCATTCAACTGAGCATCTTCTGCATATTAAGTGTCAAAATGTAAAAAACATGTATTCTAAAAGGCCAACCGAGTCTCTCATCCAAACCCACAGCAGTCATCTATCGTCCATATCGACCTTACATTTTTAACCTTCGACCTCCTTCTCAATTATGGCCGGTGTTTTTCCACACTCTATAAACCGATCATTCCAAGTAGCAAGCAACGTTTTCTAAATGCAGAAGCCTAATTCGTACTCCTCGGGACGAAAACACTGCAATGAATGTACAGCAAGCCCAAGACTACACCAGACTAGGCCACTGCAGTGATGGTCGGTGAGAGCTGTAGCCTATAATTGGTCGACAGTGGCACGCTTGCCACATTAACAATAGGCCACACCTATGTCTCCCAAATTCTCCCTATGGTGTTTTTGCCATCAAATATCAAAGCAAAAGCCTTTGCATTTTTGTGGGAGGAACTCTCTGGCCCACGTGAAGCTGAGTAGGCTAGAGGACGTCCAGGGCACCAGGATGCTGTGAAAGGACATCACGCTAGGGAAGGGAAACTTACGGGCACGCAGCTCGGCATAAACCGACACGTGACTCACCGACACAGTTGTGGACATTTTTTTCTTTTTTTTCATATCAGCTGTAACGAGCAGAGGGGGAGGGATTATGGCTCGCTCGTGCGGCACGTACCGCGCGTAAACAAATAAGAAAAAGATTTGGAAATTGGTCGTACAAAGACTAATCCCTCACGGAACAACTGTTAGTGTTAGTAGCCTAGAATGTGTGTCCCCAAGCTCAGCAACCCGAATCCCGGCATGGATTTTGGGGAATTAAGGTGCACTCACCTCATGCGCTGTATCAGTGGGAAATAGATAAGATGCGGACAGTTACTGGTACCCTGAACTTATTGAGCCATTCATGATAGACTTTCACTCGCATAATCACTCACACAACACCACACATTTAATCAGCTAATGCCTAAGAGTGAATGCACCTAGCAACCATCCGCCAGCAGCTGCATCGGAGCCCTTGGCGTGGCCTATCACATCCTACCTGATAGACAGCAGTTCATGCAGAAGGTAGGCAGCCGCGGCGAGCAGAGCGCCACCCGTGATATACAACGTTTTCCTCCACCAGGACTCCGATCCCAAACTGGACATGATCCCGCCGTAGTCCTGTAGGGGAAAGGCGATAATGTATCCATAAAAGGAGTGGCGGTCATCAGAGCCGCCGAGTCCGAGGGGCAGGCTCTGATTCCGCCCAAGCTCCACAACGTACGACCGGGATAAGGCGAAGCAGGTTCCCCAGAACATTTTCTCTCATCTGGACCTGGCCCGGTGCCTTTTTGCATGTCCAACGCGGCCTCATCTAAATTCTCTACCGGTGTCCCTTCATTGTGTTATAGTGGAGCCGTGTAATGGCGAGAAGGACATCCTGACGGGAAGTGGTCCTTGCCGATGCTCACCGCTCCTGTCCTCCGCGGATGCTGCGAGTGCCTTTGTCTGTTCCAATCAGCGCTAATGGAGACCGGTGATGTCATTACGCACAGGCTGCACGTCTCCTTCAGTGAGGGAGGCTCAATTGTGAAACACTTTTCTTGTAGCAATAGATTCAATGTAGCAAAATGATCTGTATTGCTTTATTGAGTATTAACATTATATATTTGAGTTTATATTGAAACTTCTTAATAGATATAGGCTAAATGAATGACCCATCTTAAGTTATTTAACTGTTATTCTGATGGAACAAATGCAAATGCAATATTATGTTATTATAGAGCTGTATTACAAGCCCATACATAAGATAAATAAAATAAAATGTTACCACAACACCGAATATAATAAATTACCAAAATTATGTACTCGTTTATGCCCGGCGGAATTCAATATGGAAAACTTACGCGAGTCACCCATAACTTCGGATGATAAAAGATCGGTACCCATGCCAGTATTGACTGTTCAGTCATGACTGTGTCGCAGTGTTGTTCCAGCTGAGTTTTTTGTCCCACCTTAAAATTACAAAACTTCTGATAGGACGTTTCATAAGGTTTCTTAAAGGGCCCTTACACCATTTCCATTGTCAAAAGGCGCACTTCTTTGGAAGGGATTTTGTACACATCCATTTTCATAAATCTGCCATAAGGTAAGGGCTTTGACTGGGCTATTCCAGAATGTGTGAATGTGTGTTTTATTGATCTGAAGACCAATCGAAAGTGGATTTGCTTCTAAAATATTGTCCTGCTTCAGCACATCAACTGTGTGACAGACCGTTTTTTCTGTAAAATGTGTCAATAAACTTGTGAGTTAATTGTCCCACTGATAATAGCTAACTGACAAGGGCCTGAGGCACGGTACCGCCACCATACTCAAAAGAGGAGATGCTGTTTTGGTGAAAGTGTGGTAGTCCCTTTTCCTCCAAACATGATAGTGTTCCCTACACAGTTCAACCTTGGCTTCAACTTTGGACACATAACAAAGCAGGCCTATTTTGTTGTAATTCTGTGAAGCATATAAATTCTTCTTCGCCAACATCAAATGTGCAGCATTTTTTTTCCAAAACCCCCATTATTTACTTATTTTGCAGAATGAACCCCATTCTTGTGTGTGTGTTTGTGTGTGTGTCCCGTATTGTGGATATGTCAACAGAGATTGAAGGATGGTTCAGTGATTTCTGTTAGTCTTCAGATGACCCGGCCTTTAGGATTATTTTTCGTCTCATTGAGGAGTCCGTAAAATATCCTTGACGTAATTGTTGCAGGGCTGTCACCACTTGGGATGAAAGCAAAACTGCCATATTGTCTCCATTCATGGACTCTCTAACCAAGCATTTGTGAACATCACAAATTTTTAAAATTATTTTGTAACCTTTTAGATATTAAAACAAATTAATAACTCTTGATCATAGGTCATCATACAATAGCTCATCAAACAATGCCTCTCCATCAAGACAAAATTCTTAACTGGTGTGCATATTCCAATGGACAAAGCAGCTTTAAGTGACACCTGAGCGATTGACATTGAAATCCCTCAAATTGTGTAATAATCGTCTTGTTTGTCTATTGTTCTGTAATTAGCTTACGCAGCATCCTTATCCAAGAGCGTGCTTACATTATTCCTCGCTGTCCTCTGAATGTTTACATCTCATGGGGAATAAGAATATGACAACACGCAAGTGTTTGGTTGGCATTAGTTATAGCATAAGTTATAACACACTTTGTTCTTCATGTGACTCTGGTAAAAGTTAGACCATATTTAATAACCAACTGAAATCAAAATGTAAGAAATTCTAAAGGGCGTACAAACTAATTTCTCCACCTGTATGTGTTATGCACGACTGAAGTTTATTCATGTGCCCACTGCATTTGTATAATCAATGACTGCTACTTAACATAGCATTATATTGTACACAAGTAGGAACATTACCACGTTCATATTCAATTGCATATACACCTACGTATCCGGGGTGCGATTTGTCAGAAAACCAGAATGGGGGATGTGTCTCAGATTTTAAACAATATCAATGGAATTACATTTAACAGTGATGAAAATCATGTAGAAAAAGTGGCGATATCAAAACCAGAAGAGGGGACAATCCCCCCACCCCACCCCCCCTACAAATCGCACCCTGTACGTATCTACACTACACAACAAGCTAAATGTTGAAAATCATTAGTATTATGATGTCGATCTTCAGCTAAGGCTTGATTAAGGCATCACGAACACAATTTCAATGGCAAACAATAATAGTTTATTTTTGGACAAGATATATTTTTCCGTGGTGACATTTTTGCTTTCTATGCCATGTACACAGTCACGTCAAGCTTTGGAACTACTACGAGTCTCTGAGTCATGGTGGACACACACACACACACACACACACACACACACACACACACACACACACACACACACACACACACACACACACACACACACACACACACACACACACACACACACACACACACACACACGTCTCGTTGAAACAGATATGAGGATTTGTGTAGATATATTATATGTGCCAGAAGCATTTGTCACTGAAATCTCCAAGCGAACACACACGCACCCAAGCAGCAACCCACAGACTGAGTCACACACACACACACACACTCACACTCACAGGGACAGGCACACACACAGGCGCACACACACAGGCGCACACACACACACACACACACACACACACACACACACACACACACACACACTCACACTCACAGGGACAGGCACACACACACACCAGCCTTCACTCCCTTCTTTCCTCCTCCTCAGACAGCGGCTGCTCGTGTCAGCGTCTCCTGCTCCATCTCCTGGCTCTCGGCCCGGTTGCGGCCCGGCTCCTCGCTGCGCTTGGTGGCGTGCAGGGCGTAGTTCATGGGGGTGCTCTGGGTCCAGCTCCAGAAGCCGCTCAGGGGGTTGAACATCATGCCCCGGATGGACTCCACCTGGAACCCACCTGGAAAACAACATGGCGCACGGCACAGGGGCTTTCAGTGGGTTCTCTTTCTACTATGCCAGGGCTATTCAATTAGAATTTCATCAGGGCCACGTTTCAAAATCAAGAGCTTAAGTCACATTTTCAGCCATCACTAACATGGAAATGACACTTCACCTCAGTAGTCTACAAACAATTTTACATAGGTTCCTCAAACCTAAAGCCTAACTATATTTAATGTAAATGTACAAAACAAGCTGGATATTCACAAGAAAATCGTGTGTTTTAGTGCAGTATCAAAACTGAAATATACTGCTGCAGTTGGGTGCCATGCCTGGGCCTCATGTGAACTGCATCTGGGCCACATGTGGCCCTCTGGTCGCCAATTGAATAGCCCTGTACCATGCAGACTCTCGTCCTCCTTTGCTCACTTGCCTCCTTGTGGCCTTGCAAGGAGTTTTATGTATTCAATTTTTACATCAATATGAGTGAACTATGTTTCCTTGTATTTTCTCTCCAGTACCAGTATACTCAGGTTATATTACATGTTCTGTTACTGCACAAGGTTTTGTGAGAGCCCGCACACCTCGAAGGCTTCTTTTTCAGCAGGTGCAGCTTTTTTCAGTTTTCAGTCATCAGCTTTCACAAGGAATAGTGCAACACTGCTTCTTCCCGGTTCACCACTTTTTATTTTTCTTGGTGCAACTGCACTAGAAAATCGTAATACTAAAACACTTTTAAAAAAATCATTATTAATCAGGAATTATTTGCCCATGAATTACAAATCCCATTTTGGAAACATTTGTTGAACAATGACAAAATACGTCAGAGCCACATTTACACTCAAGCATTCAAAAACAGTATATAGAAGAGATACAGTTTATGAATGGTCAAGATGAAATATAGTAGATGCAATGCACTCACTGGACTCCAGGAGGCGCTCCAGGTCCACAGGGCTGATGAACTTCTCCCAGTCGTGTGTGCCACTGGGCACAATGCGGAGCAGCTGCTCAGCTGCGACTATGCCCAGCGCATAGGACAGGTTGGTCTTGTTGATGGTGGTTATGAAAAGGGAGCCCCCTGGCTGTGGGAGGGAAGAAAGGCACAAACACCCATCACATTTGATTAAAAAACATACTGTATAATGGCACAAGTAGACCAGACACGACTTGCGCAACACTGCCGACGGAAATAATGGACTTTGTATTCAGTTGCTGGCGATATGGACGACTAGAGGCGATTTGAGTGACAGTTCGTAGATGGACTTCTGCGAATACTATGCAAATGAGCTATGATGCGATTCGGCAACAGCCGCCTCAGCCAATTGGAATGTTGGAAGGCTTGCATTCTGCTTTAGCGGGCATACTTTGCCAATTCTGTCGCTCATGTTGCTCTTGCTACACAGTCCAATGCTGTATGTATGCTAGAGGCAGGCTACATCTTTTCCCACATATGCAAAACCAACCATGTAGGGCCTACACTGTTGTTTTGGCATATGTGGAAACAGTCACAGCCTGGAGTACAGATTGGGTACCAACACTGCCAACAGGCTAGTTATGTGACTGAATAATTACCTGACCTTTGAGACTAAATTTGTGAGCAGTTTGGGGAGGGTGTTATTTTTTGGGTTTGTGGTGAAAAGAGCAGGAGAGGGTTTACAGATGGAGCTGAGGAGGGCAGAGAGAAACCAAGCGGTCTTAACTTTTAAAAGAAAGAGATTAGTGAGATTTAGCCTTCTGGCTTTCACTGATTGTGTGTTTGCCCGCTTCAACACTGACCCACAAGATTAAAGACATCTGCCTGCCTGATACTGCATGTGTGGACGTGACCCACATCACACACACACAAGCAAACGCATGCACGCACAAACTCGTATAAAGAAAATATATCTAGGCATGGGGTGCGTTCCAATATGCGACCTTGTGTCCTCCACTTGTGCTTGTGGCCTCGTACCAGAAAGTAATATGTCGTAATGACATCATTGACAAAAGCACTTATATTTCAATATCTTGCAAAATCTCAATTGTAAAGTCGTTTTCTCATTTGAAAACTGGATGGTGAATGAAGAATAGTCCCCCAAAAATTGTTGTGGCTAGACTGACAGCAGAGAAACTTAATTGTTTTCTCCACGAAGGCGGGGCACCAGCAAAACGTGAGGCCACAAGCACAAATGGAAGACGCAAGGTCGCATATTGGAATGCACCCCTGGTCACAGTCCTGTCCCCTCACCTTTAGCACTTGGTGGCAGCAGGCAGCGAAGATGTCCAGGTCGGCGAGATGCTCCACCACCTCAGAGGCCACCACCGCGTCGAACCCCTCCGTCACGCTGCCACCACCTCCGTCGCCGTCCTCCCCCTCCGACTGAGCCAGCTCCTCCAGGGTACAGGCCCGGTAGTGCACGCGGCCCCGCAGCTCGGGGTCGTGCGAGGTGTGGAGCTCGGCGGTGCGAATGCTGTCCTCCACTGGGTCGATGCCCAGCACCTCTGCTCCCAATCTGCCCAGCGGCTGGAGTGGAGAGGATTAGGGGGAGGAGGAGGAGGAGGAGTTTGAGAAGGAGGAGGAGGAGGAGGAGGAGAAGACATGGTGGTGGGAGACAATAGAGGAGGAAGATGAGAAACAATGGGACAAAGAGATTGAGAGAAAGAAATGATACCGTTACCAAAAAGAGAAATAAAAAAATAAAAAAGACAAACTAATCAAATAGACAAAGGGCAATGTGCTATGTACCTGCCCTCTACAATAGAGGTTTATGACATATTGCAGATTCCACTGCCAGGGGGAAAATCCCACAGGTTTGTAATAAAACACAAATCACTATGTTTCTTCCCAGGTGTGTTTCAGTGGTTAAAATCCATTCCTTCCAGTAGGTGCAGTGTGCCTCATCTCCTCTGCCTCCCTCTGCTGGCCATGATAGGGAACATCCAACAGGCAAGGGCAAAGTAATAGAGGCTGGTGTGCATTGGTATTTTACACTGAGTGATGTAATTCTACAAGACATCTCTCTGCTTCCATCCACACACAAAACATGCAAGGCATGACATCCGTGTATGTGTATCGCATGTGTACTGTATGTGTATGCATTTGTGTGATAAAACGATCTGACATGATGACAATCACCCAGTTGTTCTACTCGGTTTTCATATTGCATCAATTTCAGACACATTATTGCCTCCAAAACAAAAATATCAAAGAAACCTCAAAGAACATGGAGTAAAAAAAAAAGAAAAAAGATAAAAAAGAAAAAAATGGGCTGTCCTCTCCATCAAACAATAACCAGTTAAGTCACATGCTACATTAAAATACTGTGTGGCATTCGTTGCCATGTCACGTCATCATGGGTAAAATGAATATGATATATCTTAGGACACTGCATCAAAGAAAAAAAACACCCAGCAAATAGTGCAGCTAGAAAATAGAGGGGAATATTTCACGGGATAGATTACAATGGCAGAAACTAGACTAAGCAAGATGACGAGGGTGTCTTAAAAATCCCTCACCGAGTGTGCCACATATGCAACTTTACAATTTTAAAAAACATTCTCACACACACTCACACAATGTACACTTACACAAAGACAAGCACAGAGCCACACACAACCACAGACTTACAGAATGCATACACACATTGAATTAGGGGTGTAAATCACAGCGGTACGGTATTGATTTCTTAAAGCAGGGATTTGATTATTTTCGATACTTAAGAATTCCCCATGATACGATGCGATTCAATTTTATTTTTTCCAATTACTTTATCCACTACTATTATGTTTTATGGAGCTAGGGCATTGGACAGGGGCCAGCGATTCGATTATTTTCGATGCGCAAGAATGCCCCACGATACGATGCGATTCCATTAAATCGTCGGCCAATACATCCATATATTTTCGATTAATATTTACAATCCTAGCATTGATTCAATCGCAGATAAGCACAAAGCTACACACTAGTAGAATACACCACACAAAACCACACACTAATGGAACACACACACACACAGAGACACACACACAGACACACACACACACAGCCCTACAACATCCCTGTCTTCATAATTACCTCAGTGAGCAGGCCTCCTCCACATCCCACATCCAGAATCCTGAGTCCGGCCAGAGGCCTTCCGGGCACACCGCTGCCATGGACACTCAACAGATTATCCCTGTTTGCACACACACACACACACACACACACACACACACACACACACACACACACACACACACACACACACACACACACACACACACACACACACACACACACACACACACACACACACACACACACGGGGGTCAAAGTGTTAAATTGAGGTCACACCACGGCCATGCCAACCATCCCCCTGAAGGGAATTTAGCCCTCTGGACCCCGTCAAGTGTAATCTGGGACAGTGGGCTTTCTGCACGACACGAGACAAAGGCAACCTAATGAGCTTACAGACAATAGTGCCGCAGATGATGTGTGTGTGTGTGTGTGTGTGTGTGTGTGTGTGTGTGTATGTGGACCCTTCAATAATGTGCGGAGCGACAGCTTCTGTGTGTGTGTGTGTGTGTCTGTGTGTTTGAGTATGAGTGAGTGTGAGTGTGTGGTTCATTGGCATAAGGGTCGTGACCTCAGGTCCCCTCCTTGCCCCCCACATCAGCAACACCTTCCTGGCCGTGTTGCCAGATTGGGTGGTTACCCGTCCAATTGGGCTGCTTGGGATGGCCGTCTGCGAGTAAAAACGGGAAAAATTGGCCATTTGACGTTTTTTTTTCTGCCTTTTTATGCCCATAGAAATCAATGAAATTTGTTGAAATTGGGCGGAATTTTGCGCATTTTGGCAGTTTTAGAGAACCTTTTGGGCGGGATTTGATCAGACGCATCTGGCAACACTGCTTCCTGGCATCCTGAGCAGAGCTGCCACCACCACCCCCTGTGGACATGGAGACCTCACCTCACCTACACCCTCAATCCTGTCATAGGGGCCCAATCTGCGGGCAGCATTTCACTGTGGACGATGGTTACTCTTCCTCTTAAATGGGTCCATCCACACCCAGGCACCGTACCACACGCCTGGCAAGCCATATGCTTTCCCCACTATTTCACCCTCAGGTGCTGAGCGCATGTGCTGGACTTCAACCCCCCCCCCATCAAGTCCTTCGCCGCTCACTTGTCGCTAGGTCATACTCCTACGTGTCCATGTAGACGAGCAAAGCAAGCGTGCAAGCTAGCACAGAGACGGAGACGGGAGGTCTGACACCCTGAGGTGATCGAGGCACGATTTGTCGTGCATGACGTACTGAGAGAGACCATATAGGCTACAATTACCTTTACAATCATTGGTACAGACGGAGAAAAGCACAGCGCCGCAGCTCAGCACAACCCCTCTCATTCAATCAATCAGGGCTGAGGGCCTCAAGACACGACTGATTAGAGAGTGACGCGTGCCACTCCACATTTCACCGGTCCCACCGAAAGGCCTCCACCAGAACCTATTCAAGATGGGGGTGATGGGTGATGTACAGCAGGGCTGAGAACACACAGCATTTTGTATGCTAATGTTAATAACCAGCCACAGCGCTCATGTCTCTCCTCATTTAAACGAGCCCCGCAGGCACAGAGGGGGCGCATCCTCCTCACACACCACCGCACACAACAAACGTACTCCGAGCTGCCCCCGCACGCACCCCACAAACATGCTCACAACATGCGCAGCCCCCCACCCCACCCCTTCCTGTTGTCATAGTAACCATATGCAGAGAGGGTGTCTTATTATGGTCTGAATTTGTAACCTAAAAGGAATGAAGCTTGAAGCAGAGCCAATCAGAATGCCCATGAGCAATTACACTTGCACCCAGTCAGACATGATGTGATGGAATCTCCTGTCACTTGTCATGTCTCCATGGCATGCTGTTCTCAGTTTCACATTATTATCATTGTTATTTTTTACTTATTCTGTGTCACTAGGCGGCAATATTGCTCAATACCCAGCATCCATGCAGAAATTAACAGTGGCCTGAGGCAAAGTTTAAGTTAACATATGGGAAGGAGACGTGACGCCTTGTTTTTTCGTAACATTGGTTAAAAACCTACAAAACTGTTATTTTTAATATATTATTAACTTGATATTAAGATATGTGAATGTGAAAAAAAATCAAGACAGTAATATAAACTACAAGTTCCATTTCGTAACAGAAATTGCCTCCTGTGGGGTGACATGGCAGCTGCAAGGCCAACTACAAGGGTCTTAAAGACTGGCTCCTAACCAGTCAGTACCTCAGTTATTGGAGAGTGCTGTGGAAGTTTAAGGTGACTCTTCATCTCTTAATATATCTATATATTGCAATGTTTCTGTCACACAATGTTTAGGTTCATTTTATGGTGTCCTGTGGTGTGACTGCTCTTATAGAAGGGGGAAAACGTTTTTATGAATGAAAACACATATTAAGACTAAACACAATAGTTAGCATTATCTCAGAGGTCAGTCATGTATACATTACAAAGGGATTAAAATGGCCACAATGCAGTGAATTTCCTGTGGTGTGACTTCATGTCATGCGGTGTGACATGCTTATGCAATGTGTTACTCAATCCTTACTTGTTTTTCATGCATCATGCAAGGATATAAGGATACCAGGAGATTTATTTGTCACATTCACACAATTATTACAAGTAATACAGTGAAACCATGCAGTGAAATCATAGTAATCTGCCTGTACAATGCATAGGCGTGTGGGGGTGGGGGTGCGGGTGGGTAGTAGTGTGTGTGTGGGGTGGGGGTTAAAGGAACAATAGTACAAAGAGCATGGGGGATATGTTTGTGCAGAATATTAATAATTGTATTGTATCTTACAGAAATGTCACACCAAGGATGTCACACCGCAGGCCACATTTTCCCAAAAATTAGGCAAAATTCCACGGACCACTATGAGCTTTAGTTTTTTCTATTTTTTTCCCCCCAATTTTTCCCATCATTTTTTTTTCAGGAATTAGAAAAACTTATTTTTTTGCGTTACGCCCTTAAACGTCAACCACCCATATATAAAATACATAGGCCTACAGCACGTAAAAAAATACTGCTGTGAGAAGTCTCTCAACTTGTGCAAGATCAGCAGAATTTATGAATATAATACAGTATGACCAAATAGCCATCTGATCATGGGTGAGCGGTTAGGGCGTCAGACTTGCATCTCAGAGGTTGCCGGCTGGACTCCCGACCCGCCAGGTTGGTGGAGGAGTAATCAACCAGTGCTCTCCCCCATCCTCCTCCATGACTGAGGTACCCTGAGCATGGTACCGTCCCACCGCACTGCTCCCCATGGGGCGCCACTGAGGGCTGCCCCCTTGCACGGGTGAGGCATAAATGCAATTTCGTCGTGTGCAGTGTTCACTTGTGTGCTGTGGAGTGCTGTGTCACAATGACAATGGGAGTTGGAGTTTCCCGATGGGCTTTCACCAAGGAGGTCTACATAAGCTTTCACATCTGATGCAAAAGTCTAGCCACGATTCTGCAGAAGCATGACTGCAAAAGCACACCCCACCCCAGGCCAATGTGGTGTTTTGGCAAAGCATAGCCATATTACCTCCAGAATGTCAAGTAAGCAGCATAGAAACAAATGGAAAAATATCACCCTCCCAGGCCAGGCGCACATGGACAAGACCTCGTCTGAGTCTCACCTGATAAAAGGCACTCGGAGGTCGTTCATGGAGTGCAGCGCCGCAAACGCCCCTTGCAGATCCCACCACTTGTCGGCCAGGGACTGAAACTTCCTAGCCTCCTCCGGGTCTAACGTGGTGTGGGAAGCCTGGCGGACACTGCCAGCGTGAAGCCTGCTGAATCAGTTCGAACGACACCATTGCATTCATGTATTACATTGCGTACTGTCACAATTTGAACCTATTTTGAATAGCTAATGCAGCTGTAATAACCATGCCATCTATCGCAGGACATTATACAGCTTAAGTGTTAGGTGATTGTCACTGTCTACCGTGCTTTTGAAGGGGTAACAAGAGAATTTACTGACTTGTCGGGGGGTTGACGTTGTAGAAGCTGGTGCCTCTGGTGTTTACATACAGTCCAACTGGATAACACACGCCTTGCAATCTCTGGGGCTGTCGCTCCTTTGGCATTTATTGCACGAAGCGTCTTGATCTCCGTGCAAAACCCATAGAACAGCCGTCCACACTTCCTCGAATACATTTCCGATAGTTGTATATTAGCCGTACATTTGTGTGATATATAACGACAGTTTCGAGAGGATTCAATGTGACCCAGAAGTGTTCCCGACAATCTTGCACGGGTGGAAACGGCTAACATTAGCCTATAGTTCCTACTGCTGGAATCACACGCAGTAGGTACAGAGAGGAAATAAGATCTTTCCTCTCTGGTGTATTATTATGCCTCCTTATTAGTAGGCCTACATACTTAGATTGAGTCTGTACTACGCACGTTATGCAGATTGATCTTGATATGGGGTTTCTTTGAACATTTCATATACATTTTTCATATACATTTAAAACGGTTTGCATCACTCGTGAGTAACCAGCATCCTTTTTATTATTCTATCTATAAAGCAATGTGCTGTTGCTCTGATTTTCATCTGAAATGCCACTGCTATAAGGCATGCCGTGCATATCCTATTAGGAGCCATATGGTGGATTGTTAAAAAAAAAAAAAAAAAAAAACTTAAACTTTTTAACTGCATTCGTTTTCCTTAGCCTCTCTTTTCATCTGAAATGCCACTACTACAAGACATGCAGTGTATATCCCATAAGGGCCCATATGGTGGAATGCATGAAATTAATTTTTTAACTGCATTCAATAACTTAACTATCACTGGTATATTGTTTCTGTATGGGGGCCCAAACACCCCACCCCATGAAAAAAGGAAAACAGACAACAGCTGCATGAAAACATTGTTTTATTGAACAATTTACAACAATTATGTGATTCTGTTTTATGCCCTGTTGTGAAATTTAAAATGTTACAACCAGATTAATCTATTTCATTCTTCAGCTTTGTATAACATAGGTCCAAAGAAAACAAAAAAACAAAAGCAAAGTTCAAACAAAACCCTAGCAAAAAAAGAAATATTACATCATTAAGACAAGGGGCACTTAAAAAATGACAACACTTTATTTATTTACACTGCATGTCACTGGAGGGTGTGGGGGTGGGGGGAAGGTAGAAGCGAGGGAGGACTGGGGCAAGGGGCGGAAGGGAGAGGGGTGCGGGCAGGGGGTATTGGGGAGTTTGGGGGAGTTCACCTACACCTTTGCCTCGAGAATGAGACAAGCCCGTTTAAACTCGTGGAATTTAAAATAAGTGCACAAGCCAGGGCCTTGCCAGCCCTCAATGCCAACGTCGGGCTGGGGAAGAGGACCTGAAAGAGAAGCGCCAGGGGGGAAGGACTCGTTAGTGAAATCTCAGTGGTCAGTCAGCACCTTAAGACTGTTCAAGTTTCACAAACACAAACAAACACAGAGATTGCACACATACTCTGTTGAACATGACCAACAAGGTGAACATTCAGAGAAATAACCAGAAAGCAGCATTAGTAATACTGACAATAAAGCCTAGGAGAAAATTAAGACTTTTATGCTGAAACTTTGCCTCCATAGGAGGTGTACTTTATTTATTTTAAATAAGGCACATTTCACAATATGCATCATGTTTTTTTTTCATTATTGCACTTCAAAATGGTCTTGCCACTGCAAAATGGTCTACTATTCTAGTATTCAGTTCATGATCTAAAACAGGTTTACGGGAAAAATAGGTTGCCGTTTTACAGTATCTGAAAGTGCTTGCAATGTATCTCAAGTATACACACATACACACTATACTCTATTTAATAAAACAGGTGAAAAAGGAAGAGGTAAAAAAATGAATACTACCTTGATCGTGACTTAGACTTGTGTTTGCGGCTTGCCTTCTTACCAGACTTGTGAGACTTTTCCGTGGACCGTGAGCGACTACGCTTAGACTTTTTGGATTTCTTTTCCTTGCTAACCTCAGGGGAGGGGGACCTACTCCGGCTGGAGCCAGAGTCTGAGTGTTTCCTGCTAGACTTGCTCTTCTTGCTGCTGCTACTCTTGCTGTCTTTGGAGTGCTTGGATTCGGAGGCCTCGCTGTCCCTCTTTCTCTTGGACTTGCCATTGACCTCCTCCTGTGTGCCAGAGTCCTTTTCTCTCTCCCTCTCTCTGTCCCTGTCCTTCTCTTTGTCTTTGTCTTTCCCTTTCTCCTTCTTGTCCTCCCGCTCCTTGTCTCTATCCTTCTCTCGCTCCCTATCCTTCTCCCTGTCCTTGTCTTTGTCCTTGGATTTCTGCTTGTCTCGCTTCTTGTCTGACTCCTTATCCTTATCCTTATCCTTTTTCTTCTTCTCCTTCTCCTTCTCTTTTTCGCGACTGTGGCTCCTGTCCTTCTTCTTGCTCTCCCTGTCCTTGCTGGCGTCCTTCTGGGACTTCCTGCGACTGCCGCGGCTGGTGCTGCGACTGCGACTGCGCCGGCTGCCGCGCTCCTTGCTGCTGCGCCGCCTGTCTCGCTCTCGCTCTCTGTCTCGCTCCCTGCTGCGGCTGCGGCTGGCCCTGTCCTTCGACCTGCTCTTGCGGCCCCTGCTCTCCGTGGTGGTCCGGCGGTGCCGTGAGCGGGAGCGCGACCGCGATCGGCTGCGGCTCCGCTTCCTGTGAGAGGAGGACGAGGGGGACAAGTGGCCGCGTCTTCGGTCGCTCCTGTCGCCACGCTCGGAGCGCGACGAGTGACGGTGGTGCCGGCGTCTCGAGCTGCGGCTTCGACTGCGCCGCCTCCGAGAGGACGAGCGGCTCCGCCGCCGCTTCTGCCTCGAGGAGGAGGAGCGAGAGCGGGAGGAGGCCGAGGAGGAGGAGGACGAAGAAGAGGAGGACGAAGAGGAGGAAGAACGCTTGCTGGAGGAGTGGGCAGCAGAGCTGGACCTGCTTCTGCGCTCCTTTCCTGACCCTGACTTGGCCCTGACCTCAGACTCACTGCCCTTTGACCTCCGCCGCTCTGCCGGGGCTGGACTAGGCTCCCTCTCTCGGTCTCTGTCTCGCTCTGCCTCCCTGTCTCTGTACTTGGGCTCTGGCTCTTTGTCCTCGTGACTGAGGCTCTCTCTGAATGACCTCTCTGTTTCTTCTGCAATAAACAAAAAGAAAAGGGACACGGAAAACAGAATGAGACACCAAAAGCATCAAGCAACAGTAAACCTTGTCTGTATGGTTGTCTATGTTAATATACACTGCCCAAAAAATGAATGTAAAACAAACCGATGCAATAAAGTCAATTTTACTTCTGCTAAATCAGCGGTTCTAGTTAGAGAGCAACACTGATTGTGAATCCCTTTTGCCAACTGTTTTGCAAATTTGACAAGCCACAGGTAGAAATTAAAGAATAACCAAGATGAGTTATTCTCAAGCCCATTTCCAATTGTCATCCTTTTTGGCCGTTTTTGTTGTCGTTTTGTTTTGGTCATATTTGCATTTTTTCAATGCCCCACTGCTAGCCAATCATTAAACCAATGGACCAACACACTAGGGATGCAATATCGGTATCGGTGTATCAATATTGGGATAAGGTATCAGCATAATTCAGAGATCAGATCGGAATTTGCCCAAAGTTTCCGATATTGACATGGAGCCAGGTGTAATGTTAATTTGAAATCATAACACTTGTATATACGTTTTCAGGATGGGATTGTTACTTTTTTACTTGCTACTTTTTACTTATTAATTGGTTTCCTGTTCTTCTGACCTCTTTCTGAACAAATTGTCTACTTGGGCCTACCCCAAGTTGAAACCCATGCACATATGTGGTTTTGGGATCGAATCGGAGTAGTAGGGATCAGCAGATATCCAAATTTAGATACTAGGATCGGATCAGAGGTGAAAAGTGTATCGGTGGCGGTGCATCCCTACACCCCACGACCTGACCGTGTGTTCCCGACTGTCTCACCGCGTTTGGCAGCCTCCAGGTCCTCCCTCTCCTGCTGCATGACCATCTCGCGCTCCTTGCGGCGGAAGGCGTCCTGCTTCTGCCGGATGCGGTGCCTCAGCTCCTCCTCGTCCGTGTCGGACGACTCCGAGCCCTGGTTGCTGGCCTCCTCGTCTGAGCTCTCGTCCGAGCCGTAGTCCCCCAGACCCCCTGCAGCGACAGAGCCCCCTTGCTTATAGCAGAGTCATGCCACCACCGGGACGTCACCAAAAACCCGTCTCTTACACTTACACACTTCAGTCCTACATTTAAGTTGTCCCCGTTTGCCACTCCGTAAGAAACACAAACTACTGTGTCCTATCGGTCGCTATTAGCTCCAACAAAGGAAAGGCTTATACATGTATACAGTATATCTGACTTATTACTAAAAGAAACAGCATGCTATTAACATATATTAAGTTCAAGTAAATCTAAATTGCTATAATTTCATAAAACTTTAGAAGTGCTGAAAACCAGGCCAAAGGATTTGTTTATATGAAAAAAGGAAATTAAACCAGGAAGTCCAGGTTTGGATGTTGAACTTTTTAGAAATGCAAAAATTTGTTCAAAGCAGCTATTGGTGGTCTTCCGTAAGGGTACAAGTTCACAAAGTATAATATGCATTTTTAATCAATTCTGGAAATCTTCACTGGCTTCATTCTGGGTTGTTCTCAGGCCTTGTTGGGAATGTGGAGCAGCTATTGCCATCTAGAGTTATATACTATGCAAAAACATTTCCAGAACTGAATGATAACTATATACATCCTCCCGTTTCCATAGATTTTGAACAAGCTGTTGCATTTTAAGCGTTCAATATCAACACTTGGACTTCCGGGTTCAATTTCCTTTGTTTCCCCATGCGAACAGATCTTTTGGTCCGCTTTCTAGCGCAATATATAACACGTGAAGAAAGCGAGAGATAGTTAAGCATAGACAGAACTACTCCTTCCCCTAATCTCAAACCCGACCCACCCCATCCCTCCCTCCCAGATGCGGATGGAGAAATGCACTCACCGAGGCCAGTCAGAGAAGCCAGTGCACTTGACTGTGCCAGCTGTTTGGCAGGAGCTTTGATTCACATCAACAACAGGAACAACATGTTAAAAACACATATATCCACCACTGTGTGTCTCATAGGTCTCTAGAGGGGGATGCACAGAGTATGCACTATTCACAAGCGCTCCCTTTAGGCAAAAACAAATAAATGAATAAAAAAAGAGGGGGAAAAACAAACAATAAGAGATAAAATAACAAAATGAAAAAATAACAAAAAGGGAAAATGGAGAGAAGAGATAAGGGTTAAAACATCATTAGCTGTCAGTCAAACATGTTCAGTCAGATAGCGGAAAACAGGAGCAGTACAACCACCTGGCTGAGCGGGCTGCCCTAGAGCACACCTGCCCGCCAGGTGAGACTGTCCCTACAGCTCAACAGTCTGATGGATGCACCTGCCCTGAGCCAGGCAGTCAGACGGGCCAGATTTTCACAGATATTTCCAGTTCCCAAAGTCAAGTGCAGGAGAGTTTTAAAATTGACATCAATGACTTATAAAGCTGCTAACAATCATACTTCTCTTTTTTTGGCAGGATACCCTTAACCCGCCTGTTTCTTATGTGATTCATGATAGTCATTCGTCAGTCAGCCAATGATGTCTCTGGCTCTTTTCATTTTGTCTTGTTCACAGTAAACACAAGAGCACTGTTGAATTGGCATCCATCACACATTTGCCCAATGAGGCTTCAGCAGGACAGTACAGTAGGTATGGCATTTATACAGTGAGTGGAGGGCTAGTTATGTAGCCGTAGGAGTGGCCGCAGTATATACAGCATAGGGCTTCTCTGCTAGCGAGGCAAGTAGCAGTAGGAGCCTGGAGGGCAACACAGGCAGAGAGCATGATGGGAGATGGAGGCAAATAATGGAGCAGACCTTTGGTGGCTTTGCGGTGCGTCTCCTTGGCAACCTGGTAGATCTCCTCGTTGGTGACCTCCAGCAGTACCTCTGTCAGGAGCGTCTTGGTCAGCAGCAGCTGCACACAAGAGATTTGGAGGGAGGGAAAATTGAACAAATTGTACATAGGCACAATTTACAATACAATACAATCTGTATTTATATAGCGCAAGATCAGAACTAAAGTTGTCTCAAAGCGCTTTCAAAAATGTGAAGTCATGCAGGTGTGGGTTGGCTGGTACAAACAGCTTCTGTCAAGTGTTCTGTTGGTTCATTAACCTTGCTCAAATTACTACCGCTAACCCAAGGTTTCCCCCATATTTCATAGCCTCCCATAGTCAGTATGGTATTCTTCTGTAATTCTTCATTCCCACGACCAATGTCTGCCCAGTACATATCACACACACACACATTACATAATATAAACCTGTGACAGCAAAATAAATCTCCAGACTTTTCCCACTAAAAAGCGACAAAAATGGTGAGGCACAAACCAATTGGAACTCTCGTTCCTCGTCCGTCATCTCTGGTTCGCTCTGGTCCTCGTGCGATGGGGAGGGGCTCCGGCTAGAAAAACCCCGTCTCACTGGGGCTTCGTCTCTGTCCCTCTCCCTCTCCCTGTCCCCGTCTTCGTCATCCCCATCCTCATCATCACTGTCCTGTTACGGGAAAAGAAGTGACAAGAGGCAGCAAGTTAGAAAAGCATACTAAAGAGGCTGCTTGAGTTAGACATATAGCAGTATTTCATCCATGGCCATGCCAATCAATGTGATCACCAAAATCTATGTGACATGTCAAAAAAGGACCTATATTGTTTGAAATATATATTTTTTTATTGCAGACTCAAAATTGAATTTAAAATTGACATTCAGCAGTCTTATATTTTTGGGCTTTTCGCCTTCACTGGGACAGTGAAGATGGATAGAGGAAATGAGTGGGAGAGAGCGATGGGTATGGATTGGAATATCACCAGGGCTCTAAATTAACAAAAAAAATCTGTGCTGTAGTGACCAAGTGGCCAAATGCTGGTAAAATTTGAGTTTGGTTGGTGGACAAGGCCAGCTAACTAGTTACATTAGTGAGTGTGTGTTTGGCTATTAAGATCAGTATATATTAGCCACTGGTCCTGAACAACATTAATTTAGAGCCCTGGATATAACCCAGGCTGTTTTTGGAATAGGCGTCTGTGCACAGCGAACCACAGCAGGCCCTAAACCTACACCGTCCTGACCGTAGTTGGAGTGGACTTACGAATTTGCTCCTGCGTGGGATGTGTGGTCCATCGCCCTCCTCGTCTGCCGTGTCGTCGTCCTGCTCGTCCTTCATCTCGGCCCGCTGCTTCTCCATGCGCTCCCTCTCCAGCTTCTTCTGCTTCTCACGGTCCATCTTCTCCAGGCCCTCGCGGATCCACGCCGGCAGTGTCCGCCTCTTCACCGCATCTGGTGAGGAGCAGGCAGAGAGAGAGAGCGAGAGAGCGAGAGAGCGAGAGCGAGAGAGAGAGAGAGAGAGAGAGAGAGAGAGAGAGAGAAAAAGAAAGACGGAATGAAATAAGGAGAAGGATAGAGAGGAAGTAGGTGGAGTAGGTGTGTGTGGAGTGAGAAGAGCTCTACAGGTCATTAAGTTCCAGAAAATGTATAATATCATTTCTTTATTCATATTACACTTGATTCACATTAGATCGTATAGATGACTTTTCCTAATGTAACACCCTTGTTGCCTAGCACCAACTTAAAATGCAACGTGCGCACAAAGACATTTCCAAGTACAATGTAGTATGTTGTATAGACGGATGGTTTAAAATTATTTAAATGAACATTATAGCATTATATGATCTAAATTAAAATACCTATGCAGCAAAAGAACTGCCCTTCAATTCCATCAGTATGGATGTTCTTTGAACAGAGATCAAGAAGCAGCAGTGTTTGTGCAGTTTAAAGAGAATACTGCACAACGAGTTCCTGGGAAATTAGCCTAAGTGCAGTCTACTGTACTGTAGAGTCAGAGAGGGGTCACCGTCATATACCCTTCCCTGGTCCCTGCAGTCAAGAACCTTGTCTGACATCTGCTACTGTTAGCGTAATCTGATAGAGGCAATGCAAGCCAAGCCATAGTAAGCTAATGGTCAGATAGGAAAGTCAAGCTTTGGAGCCAGGGTAAGCTAGGTGTCCTGTCTAAGTAAAGAATGGATAGCAAATACACTTGAATTTTTTTTTTTAATCTACCGGTAAATCATAAGCAATTTCCTGAATAACTTTTGTACATCTGACAAAGTATAAAAGATAGTTCTAACTAACAGACATTATTATTATTATTATTATTATTGTTATTAAGAACATCATTATTAGTATTATCATATGTATTATCATAATTAATATTAGCATTATTATGTATTATTAGTAGTAGTATTATTATATTACTGAGATACTGAGAGTAAACGAAGGTTACGTATGCCAGGCCTTGGCAGTCACTCGGTATACTGACGAGAAGATTGCCAAGCGATCACTTCCGTGATGTGCATGCATTAAATGCCGGGGCACGTACGCACGTCACCGGGGTCACCAATCATGTGACTTTGTTGATATCAAGACTTGACCTGCATGTAAGCTGGTGATGAATATTCAGTGCTGAAAGCACGGCCTGGCTGTCAGAAGAAACTAAATAGAACATGGTCTCCGGGTCCTCACCTAGTGTCTGAGCATCATTGTTGTTGACCGCCGCCAGTTGTTGTTTGGGAGAGCGTGGCCGGTCCCTGAAGCCTGGGGGGCGCTCACGTCTGTTCTGGGGGGGACCTTGCTGCCAGTAGGGCGGGTGGAAGCCAGCTCCGGGGGGACCATATGGTGCAGCTCCATGCTGAAAGGAGTAGGGGTAGGCAGAGAAGGGGTGGGAAGAGGAAAGAAGATATGAGTGAGGCAGTATTCTTCCATTGGCACACAACACATGCAATTCTGCAACTATTAGTGAAACTATGCAGACAGTAATCATGGCCGTTTGAGACCAGTAAATACCCAGTAATTATTAATACCCTAAAATAGGAGGCTGTCTGGCTACCCTTTTCACGCTGACTGGAGATGGGGTCTGCTGAGTGTCAACTTGCAACTCTAAATAGCTTCCCTCCAGGCGTAAACATAAACACGGGCCTGCTCTGGTCAAAGCAGGTCATCAACGCGGGGTGCTGGAGCTGGGAGGGATAAGTTTGACCAAGAAGAGTTCAGCATATGCATCTACGGTGCCCATGGTTCATTCAGCTTTAGTACTCACAATGATTTTAGTGTGGCCTTATGCTTTCCTTTAAGCTTCATCAGAACATCACCTCTCGGGAATCTGGACAGCATTTCTCGAAAGAATCATTGCTAACCAGTTAGAAACTAGGTTTCCAATGGGAAATTACATTGAAACCAAGTAAGTTGCTAACTTGGGTAGCAAGGACACTGTCAAGAAACGCACCCCTGGACCCAGTTTCTAACATACTTTCCAGTTATTCATCCTGGCAGATGACCAACATAAAAACTCAATTGAAGTGTCCCACCATCTGTACTGTTGAACGTCATTACATAAGTGTATAAGCGGTAGCACTCCTAATCTCAGTCCATGAAATCACCAGTCCACTCATGTTAGGTGATGGCACGTTGGCCCACTTGAACAGTTTCTGAGTCCTCTCCCCACCCTTAGCCGTCAACTGGGCTTTAGGCAACAGGGACACAGTATCTCCCAAAGCACATCCACTGCTGCTCGTGAGAAACACAAACTGCTTGCGCAAGAACTGCATCGTAATCCAATGAAAAACCCCTCCTTGCCTGACTGTGCCTCAGATGACTATTGCTCTATGACCAGGAAAAGAGAACAGAATTGAAACAGGGCTACTCTACCACCCAACTCTACCTCTCTACTTTACCCCACTAGGCCCCAAACAAAAAAGTTGTGTGACAAATTTAATATGTCGTTTTGATCAGCACTGTTTTAGGGTTTGGTGATTGCTTGTTTTCAGGCAATATTGGCCAATCATGACCGGTGGCCGATCAATCGGCACATATCTACTCCCTGTCTAGGCACATATCCATGGGTCATATTACGTACCTGATAGTCAAACTGCGCCACATTCATAGGCTGGACCCCGTAGCCGTCCGGCTGCCCGCCGTAGTTGTGGCTGTTCTGGGGGAACATGGCGTGGTGCGGGTCCCTGGCGAACTCCAGGCTGTCCTGGCTGTTGCTGTCCTCCGAGGGGTTGACCATGTCCATGGGCGCTGGGCCCGGGGGGATCCAGGCCTGCTGCTCGGGGCCCGGGGGAGGCGGAGGAGGGGCGTGCTGCTGCCCGTGCATTCCCCACTCTGGAAAGCAGACAGAGCACAGTCAGACGCACAAATGTTATAGGTTAAACACACATGGTTGCGGGGGGCACTGTGGCAGAGTGCACTAAGCCCCCCACATCTGGTCTTACATGCCAATGGGGACACCGGTTTGAGTCCGGCCTGAGTCATATCCCAATCCTACCCCGTCTCTCTCCCCCACTGATTTCCTGTCTCCATCTTCGACTGTCCTGTCTAAATAAAGGCTAAAATTCCCAAAAACAAATATTTTTTAAAATAATAACCAAAAAAAAGGTGGTTGCATACATACATGCAGTTTACAGTTCGCAAAAAATTACCGGCACAAGAGGCCGGAGACATAGTTCTTCATGAGAATACCTGGGGTCAAACATGCAACTCTGCCGAGCGTTTCTCGAAACCGCAGTTGTTAGCCAGTTAGCAACTTGGGTAGTTGGCAATGGGAAATTGCAAACGCCAGAGTAGCTGAAAGCGAAAGCCCATTGGGAAGCTCCAACTCCCATTGTCATTGTGACACAGCACTCCACTGCACACAAATGAACACTGCACACATCGAAATTGCATGTATGCCTCACCCATGCAAGGGGGCAGCCCTCAGTGGCGCCCCATGGGGAGCAGTGCGGTGGGACGGTACCATGCTCAGGGTACCTCAGTCATGGAGGAGGATGGGGGAGAGCACTGGTTGATCACTCCCCCCACCAACCTGGCGGGTCGGGAGTCGAACCGGCAACCTCTGGGATGCAAGTCTGACGCCCTAACCGCTCACCCATGACTGCCCAGCTATGTATGATTTCGAGAAATGCACCCCTGTCTTGCCAGCCTGGGCGTACATCTCATTTTAACAGATCCCTTTAAAAGGTACACTGTGCAGGAAATGGTCAAAAAAGGTACTGCAACTATGCTGCTCATTGCCAAATTTGATCTTTACATGAAAGTTTACTAAGTAATAAACAAATATTTTCTAGTTTGTTCCAAGTAGAGTAATTTTTGCAGCTAAAAATGGCTATTTTTGGAAATTCAAAATGGCGGACCATGGAGAAGATCCCCCTTTTCATGTATGAAAAGTGCCATTTTTCCAGTCATAATGAATACTTAGAATTTGATGGTGGTGGTAAGTATTCATGAAAAGGGTAACGTTAGTGAATGGGCAACATGAATTCTGGAAATAAACAACTAAAAATCTCACATAGTGTCCCTTTAATACTGCTATTGGCCCCCAAAATGCATTTTTCTTCCCAACAGCTAGGCTAAATCATTCCTGCTACAATTAAAGCAGACTGAAACTCTGAGCATCACAGCACTGACTAGAGCCCACGTGATCTTTGACTTGCGAGTTCTGGACCATAAAAAGTGTTATTGAACTCTTGTCAATCCAAAGCAAGATCACGTCACGACTATATCAATTATCTACCCTTAAAGCACCCAGGGTAAAACATAAAAGTACAGTCGTTGCATAGCAAAGCCGTGGCTCAGCGAGTGCACAGCTGACTAGTTTACTCAAACATTTGAGACCCATGATCAGTCCACGTATCCAAAACGTACCCATATCTGGATAATCCGATAATGTGAAAAATAAATAGTTTTCTCTCTCTGTCAGCAGAGCACGTCCCCAACACAGAGGCACCAAAAAGGATAAACAACTCGATAAGGATCCAGGATAATAAGTCTATCCGGTATCACTAACATTTTCAACAGTTACACCAGTAGTAGTCATTTTTAACAACAAAGTTAATGTACTGTCTTCTACATACAACGCTGAAAGCTGAGAGGAAAATTATAATCTTGTAGGGCAAAATGATTTTTAAAGAACTGATGGGAGACTGCTATTGCTAGACCCTTAGATCTAGATGCAATAATCTGGCTCTTCAAAGCTCCATACGATTTTAACAGTTAGCCACCTTTCACTA
The DNA here is from genome assembly GCF_034702125.1 of Engraulis encrasicolus. Lineage (NCBI taxonomy): Eukaryota > Metazoa > Chordata > Actinopteri > Clupeiformes > Engraulidae > Engraulis > Engraulis encrasicolus. The sequence continues at coordinate 48,579,461 of NC_085861.1, read as the reverse complement.
TGTTCCAAATGGCCAACAAACTACAAACAAAAAATGCAGCATGGCTCTGTCTCGACACACACAATAATAGAAAAAACAGTCATTCACCAAAGAGCAGATGGTAACTGGGCCAGAGGAAAAGTCATCGTGAATAAGTCATGAAGTAAGCTGCTGCTACAGTACATACCGGGCTGCCACATTCTGTTGAAGTTAGGATCTCCCTGGAAGTTTCCATGGTTGTTGTGCGCTGCGGGCTCCATGCCAGGGATGTCCTGCCCATTGGGCTGCATCGGCGGCTGGACCTGGTCCGTTGCCGGCCCACTCGACTCTTTCTGAGCTATCCATGCTTGTGCCAGCGCTGCCCAGTCCACTTGACCTGCACACCACACACACACACACCACACACACACACACACACACACACACACACCACACACACACACACACACACACACACAGGAAATGAGTGGCTGAACTGTGCTTCTTTCCCCCTGAATGAACACAACCATGTAACATCAGAGTTGGACAGTGGGTCGTTTCCACATTTACAAAACTTTTCCATTTTCATCATTTATCTATGAGGCTGCTACTGCCTGATGACTTACTTGGGTCTTGCTGATGCTGGAAGGACTGCATCCACTGCTGTTGGCTCACAGGCCATTGTGGCTGCCAGGGCTGTCCACCCTGGTCCCACATCTTTTTATCTGGGAACTCCTATGCCTGGATTCAGCCTAGAGCAGAAAAAAGTGCAATACCTGTCGTTACTTTTCAAACATAACAAGGTCTCTACAGTATTGTCGACCAGATGTAAAAGACCTGTCGTAAACACCATCAAATAGCGTGGCTATACTTCAATTGCTATGTCGATATCTGACCTCTATTCTGTCAACTAACGTGCAGATTTTGCAGAGCGTATGATCTTTGAAGCCTAAAAATACGCTTAATCAGCATTTATCGCATCTCAAAATGCATATCAGCTAATTAACTAGCCTAGTCACCTAACGTTTGACTTCACGTTAGCTGCGGCGCACTTGCTAGCGGCTAGGTTGCAACTTGTCCCAATACAAGAATGGTCACGTCAGTGCAGTCTGTTTACTCTGTCAGGTACAAAGCATTTCTTTGTTGAAACAGACATGTTTGGTTGGACTTGGCAGTCCATCAAAACCCCAACTGTCTTCACAGCAAATGGTCACTATGAAACTCTGCCAACACCACTCCCCCCATCCTAGGCCTCGATGTGCACAGGAAAATCCAAACATCCTCTTCGGGTTAAATTCGCACACGGTGGCCTTACGATCACAATGTGCCCACTATTTCGCACAAAATTTCGACCACTGCAGCATATACTAATTCAATTCAGTCCATAAATATAACAGCTGTATGCCAGCACTCTGTTTTCCCACCTTTTCCAAAGAGCGTCCTTTTCGTCTCGCACATAAGATGGCGCAGAATCTACTGTGAGCAAGTGGAGTGATTAGCACTTCCTGGTCACGATTTTTTATACACGTGTCAAAATAAAAGACGGCATGGGCACTCCAAAATAAAAGTAGTTAAACAATAAATTAAAGAATGTACATTCATGAAGACAACGCTAGCTACTCAGTCTAATTTAGTAAATGAATCTTATACAACCAGGGACTTAAACAGTGTACTTAAAACAATTAATCTTACTCATGCCACCAGACAAAAAATATATTCATTGAGGGATGCTGCATGGGTCTTTTTTGTTGGGGGTTGGGGGTTGAAGCAAAACCATCCTGGAATTCAGAAAAATAATGATTTTTAAAGCATGTAGTTAAAGGTAGGCCCTGTGTCGGGACTGTGATTGTGGCCAGAGTAGGCATTGCAACTATGCTGCTCATTGCAACTATGCTGCCCATTCCCAAATTTCCAATTTTCATGAATATTTACTTATAATTTACTTTCTAATTAATTGACTAACCAAAGTAGGCTACAGTAAGTTTTTAGCCAAAGATTACTGCACATTCAAAATGGTGGACACAGAGAGGATCCACCTAAGTGTACATTTCCAAGTTATAATGAATAGACTACTTACACACTAGGCCTAAAATATTCATGAAAAAGGTAACAGTTATAAATGGACAGCATATACTGGAATTAACAAAAAATGGAAATATGGACATTAACTAAAAATATGACATACTCTATCTTTTAAAAAGCGCAAACGTGGCATGTAGTATGTCTCTTTATGTAGGCCTACTGTTGCCTTTCCAGCCAAGCCAACATCAATCACTGTCATATTACATGTGAGACCACCATCTGTCCAAATTGAGCTACCATAATGGAGGTATTCAGGAGTGGATTAGTGGGTGGTACAACTGGGGAGCAGGCCCGAGCACCGAGCACCGAGCACCGGGACTCAAGCCATGGAATTCAGAGTTGTGACAACCGGGGTACAGGAAGTCAGTTGGCAACATGATTCACAGAGATTCATTCTAGGAAGCAGCTTTACGTTTGCTAGAGACTAACACTGAACCATTATAAAACAATCAAAGATGAAATAAACTAATTAATTTTACCTTTGCCACACGCTCTACGCCCACTTCTTGGAACTTGTAGAACTACAGGTCAATGACGATCTGTGTCAAAGGCTCTATGAGCCGCCATTGCTGTGTAAAAAAGGGAACATTATAGGCTAAACTCTTACTTCCATGGGTCTGGTCCCAATAAAGAGCCAGGATCACTTGAATCACCCCCATCCTGCACTGAAGGGCCTTGTATCTACATATAATATCAGTCAATAGGGCAGTCATGGGTAAGTAGTTAATTTCAGTGGGAAGATACAGCAATCTTTTGTCCAATGAATTTATTTAAACAAACAACATCAAAAATCTACAGAATGTAACAGGGTTAGCAGAACAGAAGTTTGAAATTGTGTTTGACCAGTGTCCAATGTGCAGTTCAAACTACACATATAGGCTACAGTAGATAGGACAATGATAATAATAATCAAACACACACACACACACACACACATACAGTGAAAAATATTGATACAAAAACACTAACATTCTAATACATGCAGGCGCACACGCACACACGCACACACAGACAGACACACACACACACACACACACACACAGACACAGACACAGACACAGACACAGACACACAGACACAGACACACAGACACACAGACACACAGACACACACACACACACACACACACACACACACACACACACACACACACACACACACACACACACCGTGTGCAGAAGAAGAGGGGTTTCCAGCCTTTTCCAACGTGGGGCCCACTCGAAATTGTCAAAAATGTTCGGGGCCCTCCTCTGACCCAATAAAGAATAAAACGCGAATAAATCAATAGCAACACACACCAAAATACCTTCATGGCCCACCAGTGGGCCCCGGCCCATAGTTTGAAAATCACTGTAGGCTACTAGACAATAAATACACAGACACATACACACACCTTACTCGGGTGAGGCATATTCCAACTTTGCTGTGTACACAGAGTGCTGTGGAGAGCTGTGGCACACCTGGGAGTATCGCAGGTGGGCATTCACCTCAGGTTAAAAAGAAAACAAACAATAAAAAGTGTGAGGGCTCAGAAGAAATTAGCTGGCCCCTCCCTCTTGTTTTTGGGCCAAAATTCATTCTATAAACTTTTACAGATGTTCTGTCACACAAGTGTTTAAAGAATTTTGGACTACAGAGAATGTCATGTGGAATTTCAGAAGGCAGTAATTCGTCCCTAGCCCGGTTCTCAACAGACCTCTGTGTGTGTGTGTGTGTGTGTGTGTGTGTCTCCGTAGCCAGCTCTCTATGAACGTGCATTTAGCAGCCATGTTTCCTTGAAATTACAAGCCTCCAGAAGATATTGCATTCTAGAAGGTTGGACATGTTAGAGAGCAATGATGCACTGTGTAGTTAAGCTGCTATTCCTCCCTGTACATGCAAAATGGTCAAATTCCATGACTTTCCACGACTCCATGGCTGGGAAAAAAACATTTCCATGATATTCCAGGAATTCCATGACCAGTGGGAACCCTGAATTAATTGCAAGTGACTTACACTGTACATCAGAACACCGTGCAGGAAAGAAGACATTTCTCCAAGTCTCTGCGTGTGTGTGTGTGTGCGCGTGTCTGTCACCTGGTGAACATGCTTGACTACTGTGCTTGACTGTGTGTGTGTGTTTGTGTGTGTGTGTGTGTGTGTGTGTGTGTGTGTGTGTGTGTGTGTGTGTGTGTGTGTGTGCGCGCGCGCATGTGTGTGTGTGTGTGTGTGTGTGTGTGTGTGTGTGTGTGTGTGCGCGTGTGTAGTGAGTGTATGAGTGTCATTGTGCATGTCTACCATTTTCTGTAAATTCCCTTCCTCGGAGTGGGCTGTAAAGCTGAAATGGCCGCATAGCATTGTAGACATGGATCCATCCTGGCAGGCTCCTTGGGGTTGCTTAGGCCAGTGTTTCCCAACCAGGGGTACATGTACCACTAGGGGTACGCAAGCACACTGCAGGGGGTACTTGGAAAAATGTTATTTTTATATCAAATGAATGGGGCAGTCACATAAGGACGGAGAAAGTGATATAGAACATGAATCAGGGGGTACTCATGGCACAACTAAGAGGTTTAGGGGGTACGTGAGACAAAAAAGGTTGGGAAACACTGGCTTAGGCGACGATGGGAGGGGGCCGAGCGTGCAGCTCCAAACTCAGCGGGTTGTTAAAGAGAGGCGCAGCCACCCCACCCATCACCCCGCATCAGGTCTCCGTGTCACAGTGTCAGTGTCAGGGACAGCAGGCATGGACACCACCACCACCACCACCACCACCGCCGCTGCTGCTGCTGCCCGCCATTAAGGCAGATTAATATCAACTTGTACCCCGCCACACCAAGTAATCAAATCAACCCCTGCTATGTGGTGCCGTTTGCGAGACTTTAGGTTGAAAACACACATACACGCACGCACACAGACACATTTTATCTATGCACATGTGGGGGAGAGAGAGAGAGAGAGAGAGAGAGAGAGAGAGAGAGAGAGAGAGAGAGAGAGAGAGAGAGAGAGAGAGAGAGAGAGAGAGAGAGAGTTCAGACTTCAGAGATTAGAAATTCAGGATTGGTGGGATAAGACACCCTCATTCTGTGCCCTGTGGCAGCTCAGCTTTGATGAAAGGCTGTGAACAGGCGTGCAAGGGTGGGTGGGTGGGTGGGTGTTGTGACATTGGGACAGCTGAACATGGATTTGTGTGTGTGTGCGTGAGAGTGAGATGAGACGCATGCGTGTGCGGCAGAAAATGTATGCGAGTGTGTCTGTGTGGCAGGAGCTGTAAGTGTGTGTGCATGTCTGCATGTGTGTTTGTGTGTGTGTCTGCGTGCGTGCGTGTGTGTGTGTGTGCGATGCTGGGATAGCGATCCTGCCATCCTTTTGCTCTGGGATGCGATGTGATTGGACATTGGCCTTTTCCTACGCCTACCCACCATCACCCCCACCCTCCTCCTCACCAGCTGACGGGACCATTCACCAAACCGGCCCATGCCCGTGCCACCCACGGGCAAGACACGGCGTGCCGTGATTCGCCCTGACACACCAGCGCCACAAGAAGCCCGCTCATCATGCAGAAAGACACAACATGCAACTCAGAGAAAAGTACAAGGACAAAACACAAGCAGCGAGAACAGGAAAAGAAATCCCTCTTGAAGAAAATAAAACCCCATCCCTGAGAAAGAAAGAAATCTTGCACACTCACAGTCAGTGCTCTAAATTGTAGAAGTAGACTGTATTTTATTTCCTCGTCAATGTGATAACTCTAGATTTATGATGATAATAATAATAATAATCATACAGTATATCAAAGTTATAGAACATTCAAGCAAAAGCAGACCCCGTAAAAGAAGAAAAAAAACCCTGCAGTCTTGAGGTACCTCATATTGTGTGTCTGCACTGCTCAGCCTTGAGCCCACCGTGTTACATCACAAAATAATAGTTCATACATTATTATCATATGTGCATCTGTGTGTACATATATCTTTTTTTTTAATAAAATATGACAAGCAAACAAGAGAATTCCTGGTTCAACCGTTCAATTACCTTGACAGTTGAGTAAATGCTCTTCCTACATGCATACAGTGTGAGTGAATCACTACATTTACATGATGTTTTTAATTCCCAATTAATAATTCAGAATTAAATAGTTCCATCAAGTTTACTTTGATCTTTCATTTAGTTCCGAATTGTGAGGTGTTTACATGACGTTTTCAAAGCGGAATTAAGCTTTATTCAGAATTAAATGTCTCATGTAAACGTAGCAAATGTCACACTTCTGGACAGCGATGTCAAAAACCCAGGTCAGAAGTAACAAACCCTGCTAACCATCCAAAACAAGCGACTCCACTGAATATCTGGTCATCTGTTTTGAGTACTCTGCTCATTACAATAGACTGATTCATGGAAATACTGCAACGACGCGCATCTTATTCCCACAATACTGTGCGGGAGCGAAATAACCGCTGCCCAAAGACAACATAGAGGGTAATGTGATGGAAAGTTTGCACTGCATTAGCCAGGCCACGCCCTCCTAGTGACGCAACACCTTCTGTGTTTCTTCTAGTTAGGCCAAGAGCAATGTAAATATCGTTTCTAATCTCCGGTGTAACGTTTGGAAAACGTTAATTGTTATGCTCTTGGTCAGACCAGGTCTCGAAGAGATTTGAAAGTCGATGATAATCAGGCTACACTGCATACCAGTGGGTCATTACCAACAGAGCTAGTTGGATCATATATGTGGCAGGCAGGGTGTTTACATTCTGAGCCCGGGATTGACACCTTCACTATTGGGGACACTGACGTCTTAGGCACTGAAAAGGCCTGTAGAAGAGACACTGTCTGTGCAATGGCACTTCCGTTTACAGTTAATTAGGTTTCTGTTTTTTCAAAAACCTCAAAGTTGAGGCACCTTATGAACAAAAGCAAAAGAAAAAAAAACATGAGATATTACACAATAATCTTCTGAAATGACACATGGTAGTAGTTTTTTTTTCTTCTTTTAAAAGATCCATGTTTTCTATCCCCGTAATAAAACAATAAATAGCAAAATATATATTTATAAAAACTTTTTTTTTTATACGAGGACAACGTAAACAAGTCAGGGAAAAATTACATTATTGCATGCAGTGCATTGTCACGTTGCCATTACGGAGCTGAGTGAATGTGTCTCCCATCAGTAGAGCGCAGGATAATATGATTCGAAGAAGAAGAAAAGGCCATGAGATAAGAGTAGGGGTGCATTCCAATATGCGACCTGCCTTCCTCCACTTGTGCTTGTGGCCTCGCCCCGCCTCCTGGCCCCTGCTCCGTGGAGAAAACAATACAGTTTCCCAGCTGTCAGCCTAGCCACAACAACGTTTGGGAAACTGTTTTCATTCACCATCCCAATTGCAAATGAGAAAAAGACTTTACAATTGAGCTTTTGCAAGATATTGAAGTATAATACTGTTGCCAGTGATGTCCTCATGACATATTACTTCCTGGTACGAGGCCACAAGCACAAGTGGAGGAAGCAAGGTCGCATATTGGAACGCACCCTAGGAATACATTGTCATTGTCAAGAAAGGCCTGGCAGAAAAGTAATGCCTTGTGTACACCAAGCGCGACCTACGCTACCCAGGTAGCAGAGGTGGCTGAAGAAGTTTCGTCATGAATTCGTTTTATTTGCTCTGCGACATTGACATGTTTGATTTGAGCTTATCACATAACGGCTCTGGCTTGACAACCTGGTAAATACGAGATATGAACGTTCCAATTGTTTTTTTGCATAACCGCGTCACAGCTCATTACAGGTACCATAGAATTAGCTTGACTTCAATCGCTAAAATTCGCTCTGGCCGCTCAGCTCGCTTCACTCCTGGCGAATTTGCTCTGGTAGCTTTATTGGCCTTCCCTCCATATAGATATAATGAGTTCCGCCACTCAGATAGCGCAGGTCACGCTTGGTGTACAAAAGGCATAAGTCATGACTTTGCCATATCCCCTTATACGCAGTTGTGCCAGCAGGGTTGGATTTTTGTGCTCTGTTTAGTTCTATTCTCTGAGAAAAAATGGGTTGTGTAAGTTATCTAAATGTGTTGAAATGTGTAAGTGTGCATATGTAGGGAGGCCTTTGGCGTGCGTCCGTGTGTGTGTGTGTGTGTGTGTGTGTGTGTGTGTGTGTGTGTGTGTGTGTGTGTGTGTGTGTGTGTGTGTGTGTGTGTGTGTGTGTGCGTCAGTGTGTTTATGCACAAGCACTGAGCATTCGCTTGATTCTGGCACCGAAACATAAACACAACACAAAACGACCCAACCCGACCCGACCCAACCCAACCCAGCGCCCCATGCATAGTGCTTTCCCAGCTACCCTAGAAGGCGCTGCCTTCCAAATCATTACATGCTCTAATGTCCTGTCTTTGGCACTCACTGTGTGGCTAACCAGCTAACGCATTCATTCATTTATTCATTCCCTGTAGTCATATAGAGCGAGTGAGCCCATTATCAACATGCTTGCCATTATGAGCCATTGAAATGTCATGATGGCTCTTGCCCTGTTAATTTATCCCATGGAAATATACACATTTCGCTCCCTTAAACCGTCTCTTTGAGTTCATTTGATTTTTTTTCTTTTTTTAGTTGATTGAAGTGATTTTCAATCAAAATGTCTCTGTCACCACTGTGTGGCGCTACAGAGGCTTGTGTGGCTGATAAAGACCTTGCTTGTGTTAAACCTCGCTCTATTACACAATTTTGAGCAGCCTTTGGGGTTCCCCATTTTCCCAGAGTGTTTCAAACACACCACTTCTTCACCTTATCCGCATAACTTCCTCTGCATTTTTAGAAATTCAGCTGTACAATAAATTATCGAAACATTTTCTTTTTTTCTTTTAAGTAAAATACAGATTCTTTGCTAGATAGAAATCCATCTGACACCATACCTATTCTGCATACATCACACACACACAAGCATACGCAGACACGCACGCACGCACACACGCACGCACACACACACACACACACACACACACCAAATCATGCCCCCAAGCCAAGCCTCAAAGTGAAGCAGATATTTTGCAAGTTGTCCATTGTATAACTGTCTTCTGTAGTCCAGCAGGTGGCTTATTATACACCATTCAATGCATGTTTTGCCCTGATTGTTGTTCCTCTTCCCACCACTAGGTGGTGTTCTAGGGCAGCTCTTCGTAGAAGAGCAGGTAGGCCTGGGAGTTGAGCACGCGGGACTCGGGCACCGTCTGGACATTGGTGTCGCTCACGTACACCCACTGACCCTGGGACGAGGCACTAGCCTCACGCGTACCTGTAAACACACAAAACAAAACATGGTCAACATTTCATTTCAGACAAAAACAGGCTCAAGACTGAAATATATGTGCCTTACAATATCAGCGACAAGCAGTTTTTGTGAATGGAAGGCTGGTCATTGTTGGACATATCCTTTTATCACCATGCAATAAATGCACTCCCTCCAGCTTCTTTGAGTAACCAATGCCCTTAGTTGTGAGTCTAATTTCAACCGCTCTGAGGTCACTGCAACTCTTCCACAGCTAGAGCAGGCAGAGTGTAACATCTCCACCTCTACTGGACTGGACATATTACACTAGAGATGTACAGGATCCAAGATCCGGTTCCGGATCCGGCAGGATAATAGGGTTTTTCAGACTATCCGGATCCGGAAGGATCTTAAGCAGTGGATCCGGTATCCGGCAGTTACCTAAAAATCAGGATCTGGGGCATCTCTACTTTTTACGTAGCCTAGGCTTTTCAGTCAGTCTTTCACAACCCCAATCGCTGCATGGAGTGAAAGCCCTTTGGAAGCAGCCATTGAAGGCAGTGTGGCAGTAGGCCAATGAATCTTAAAAATTGTTTGCGCCAACTTAATAAAAAGGGCCCACATGTGCGAGTTGGCTATGTGTTTCAACCCTTTCGTTGGATCCGGTATCCGGCAGGATCCTAAAAATCAGGATCCGGTGCATCTCTATATTACACAACACCATTATACACATCATTTAGGGAAAACCTTTCATCAAAAGACAATGACCTAATGTGGCAACATTCTCAACCATAAAGTTTTTAGAATCTTGAATCTTTCTTAATCTCTTATCTGTAATGTAACACAAGGTCTTCTAGAGCTGTCAGTATAGAGCTCAGAGGCTCTGACTATTAAGTGGATCAGAGAGTTATCAGGTGGGTCAAGATGTAGAGGTGTGTGTGTGTGTGTGTGTTGGGGGCTGGTTGGGGCTCACCTGGATGGTTCCTCCGCGCCTCTGCCCTCCTGAGGGGGTTGCGCACCTTCACATAGGCCGTGTAGTGGCCCCCTCGCATGGAGCCACTGTGCTCCACGATCCCATACAGGCTGTACAGGACCCGCTCACCAGGCACCAGGTTCTGGAATACACAGCAACGCACGCACGCACGCACATACACGCACACACATTCAGGAAAAAGTTGCTTAGCCTCAACAATGTAAGCAGCACACTTTCCTAGTTCGGACATTTTAAACTTGGATTTTTTTCGCAGACCTCAGCTGGAAGGTGCGTCGGAGATGGCCCATGGGTCACACTCAGCAGGAAACTTGAAAAAACTCACGCACACTCACCATTTCGCTGTTTTTCTTTTATACAGGACGTTTCGGTCCTCGACCTTCATCAGGAGTTTGCCTGATGAAGGTCGAGGACTGAAACATCATTTGTTAAAGAAAAAAAGCGAAGTGGTCAGTGTGCAGGAGTTTTTTGTAAGTAGTTTTGAAATTTTACCATCCCAGCCGTTGCAAGGGAACTTATGGTTCAAACACTGACGTACATATGGTCAGCGGCTTTTATTGTTTTCCATTCAACGGTTTTGAAGCATCTGCGATTGATCTGCGAGGATTCTTCCACCCCAAATGTCTGGATTCGTACCTTAGCAATGCTGAGAACAAGCACTGATAGGATGTGATGATAGGATGACTGTGTTTGACTGTCAGTCAAAAAAATTCTAAAAGAATTCCAACTGTCAATCGAATCAGCTAATGCTCATTGGTCATTTAAACAATTTTCATAGCTCTCTAAAATAAAGGGTCAGCATGAAAAAAATATGTGGCTTGTTTGAAACGAACGAGAAACTATCATTTCCAGGAAATAGAGGAGGATGGAGATGCAAGGAGATGCATTGGCTCAAGTCTCCCATAGAGATGAATGGGATTGGGCAACATTTTTCAGGTTTCCAGGTCTAGTCCCACCCCACCCCTGTTGCCTCACTTTAGAATAGAACCCACGGTGTCCCCTCTACTCAGTGTCGTCACTGGGGTCAAACTAAGTTCATTGAGTTTGGAACCCGTTTTACAACTTTCAAAAATAAGAAAAGGTAACATTTTGTTTTAACGGTTCAGTATTACATTGGATCTACCACATTAGGTACAGTGTGATAACCAGTGTAACGATATTTAATACCATATAATACCAGTGTAACACCATGTACTAACCCTAGCTGTAAGTACAAAATTGGTACATGGTGTTACACTGGTATTACATGGTATTAAATATTGTTACACTGGTTATTACCAGGGGTGATAGTGAAAAAAAATTCTGAGCCTGAACTTTTTCCCCTGCTCTAACGACGACAAGAAGATACTGCATAGTGACGTAATGTAGGCCTATTTTGATACATTATTCAAACATTTAATAGCCTGCGTATGACCATTATTCAAGCCTGATAGTAGAAGAAAACCCTGAACCAGTAACACTTTCTGAGATAAGAATAACCTAATGGCTAATTATGATCAATGTTTTTATTTTTGCTAACTCAGTCAAGCATGAAATCAGGCATGGAGCCTGAATACCATCAGCCCTGTATTACACTGTACCTAATGTGGTAGATTCACTGTAATTACAATAAAGTGTAACCTAAGAAAAAAATGACCTAGTGAATGTGTGTGTGTGTGTGTGTGTGTGTGTGTGTCCCATGGTGTTACCTTGCAGGAGGCTGAGCAGAAGGGGGCCAGGTCCAGGATGAGTGGGAAGTCCACATGCCTGTTGACCTTTCGCAGGTTCATACCAGCCTGGGGATGCACACACAGACAGTGAGACAGACAGACAGACACAGTAAGCAACAACAGGGTAATAAGAAGACAAGCAGGGCAATCACAAAACTAAATGGGGCTAAACAAATACAGAACTTTGTTTTGTATTTTTAAAAATACTCAACTTGAAAAAGAATGGTCGTCGCATACTCAGAACTTCATGCAGTTACATTTAATAAGACCAACGTTTCGGCTTACGCCTTCATCAGGGTCATTTTTAAAAATAAAAAAAATCAATCTCATGCCAGGCAAGGCATGGCAATGACACTTGTACAGTATCATTCCATTTGCAGAGGACTATCCATACCCTTCACAAAAATAAAGGCATTAAAAAAACACAGCAAATGACAATGGACTTGAAGCATACAAAATGAAAAGGTGAAAAGTAAGTAAAATGAATAAAATAAAATCATTTAATTTAAAGTTAGCTAAGTTAGGTTAGGTGCTGAACTATCAACAGTGTATCCTAGTAGTGTCTCCAAGCGTGTTCTCATAGATTCCTACCAGTGGCGGCTGGTAGTCTGTCAAACAGGGGAGGCTGTTCAATTACAATATGTCCAGAACGCAAAAAAAAAAAGGGGGGGGGGGCAATTTTGACACACACCTTTTACATTGGTCCTGAGCCACATATGGCCTCACACACTAAAGGACTCTTGTTGAAACAAATGTGTTAATCAATAATCATTATCCCCTTTGTAGCCTATTCATAGGGAAATGTTTTTTTTTTAAATTATTATTATTATCATTAGGCCTACCTCCGCCACATAATGATGTGATTGAGTTTGCCTTCGTTGTCTTTGTTCATTACTGGGTGCATTGCTTAACTTACCACTAGAGGTGGCAAAATCTTTAATTATTTACCAGACATTGCCAACACAGTAGGAATCAAGGACTCGCCACTCACGGGACTTGGCAGTTAACCAGTTGATCAGACACCACAAAAGCTCAAAAGAAACGGTTGTTCTTCCCTACCTTTTTCACCAAGTCAATATTAGGCAGTGCTCTGCTCTGCTCCTTGATATTCATTTTCTCCTCATAAGGACGACTGGAATTCGCCAGAATTTAATCCACAATGCTTGGCCACAATGCTTGCATAGCTCTCTAGCTTTCTGGCAACTAGCCCTAACGAAAATTAGGCAACCTCAACTTTTGAATTGGGAGATTAAAAAGGATAAGGACGTGCCACTATTAAGACTTTATTCGCAACACTAGGTTTACAAGAATATGTACACAAAACACCGCAATGAGCTTCCTCACTGGTTACCACGACGAAACTTCTCAGTCAAATTAATAACATATCCGCATTTCCACTACTGTAGCCTACTGACACGTGGTTCACCCAATCACAAGTCGGAGCTCCAGTCTCCGGTCCCTCCCTCCCCCTCTCTCCTCTCCATTCACTCCCAGTGAGGCTCAGTCTCAAAATTAAAAAAAATTCACGGCAATAGCCAATGACCGTTTAGCATTTTGCCATTGAAAAAGCTTACAATCCCACATGCCATTGAAGTCCATTGAGACTCGACTCGCTTGCGTTGTCATGAGCGGAAAAAAACTCGTGCGAGCCTCGGGATCTTATTACAGATTGGTTTCATCTCTAAGTTGAGCACATGCATTTTCTATGGAGCTGGATCTGAAATAGCAATGTTATGAAGTCGTGTAAAGCATTAGTTTACATACTATTCTCTGTGATTTTGGACAGGAGGCGGCGCCTCCCTTGTACTCAAAGAGGAATCGCCTCTGATTCCTACTGGTGTCACCTGGTGAACGTGCTTGAGGCACAGTGTGACTACTGTGTGTGTGTGTGTGTGTGTGTGTGTGTGTGTGTGTGTGTGTGTGTGTGTGTGTGTGTGTGTGTGTGTGTGTGTGTGTGTGTGTGTGTGTGTGTGTGTGTGTGTGTGTGTGTCTAACCTGGTGAAAGCGCTTCAGGTGCAGTGTTACTATGGGGGGTAGCGAGGAGATGAGCATCTGCTTGCGAGCGCTGGTGTACACTCGCTCAGACTTCTTCCCTGCAACACACACACACACGCGCGCGCGCGCACACACACGCGCGCACACACACACACACACACTGTCAGCTGATGTTGATCATACTTACATTTCAGTACATGCATGTCAGTACTCTACTTGAAAGATCTTTTTCATCCGTCTCTCTGAAAGATTTATTTCTTCCCCTTACACACCTCGTATTTTTCTTTACTTTTCTCTTGTCTTTTTCTCACTCACCTGAGATGATGCTCCTATGTAGCTGTCTCTGCCTACACTTGGTGTAGCCATCTCTCCCTTTCACACACATACATACAGTACACCCTCACAACTCTGCTCACATTGTCTCTCTGTCTGTCACACGCACGCGCAAACACCCTCACCTGAGGTGGAGCTCTTGCGTAGCTGCCCCTGCCTGTGTGTGCAGTTATCCCTTTATGTCTCTTGCACACACACACAAGCACACACACACACGCACACACACACACACACGCACACACACACACACACGCACACACACACACCCACACACACACCCTCACCTGAGGTGGAGCTCTTGCGTAGCTGCCCCTGCCTGTGTGTCCAGTTATCCCTTTATGTCTCTTGCACACACACACACAAGCACACACACACACGCACACACACACACACACGCACACACACACACGCACACACACCCTCACCTGAGGTGGAGCTCTTGCGTAGCTGCCTCTGTCGGCGCTCGGTGCAGTTTTCGCACAGCAGCTTGTTGTTGCCCATGAGCAGCTCTACAGAGGTGAACTGGTAGAGGCAGGACTGCACCGAGCACTCCTTGGAGCAGGGCACGTAGCTGTGGGACAGCGACTGGAACGCCCCCTGGTGGACACATTCATACCTACATCAACATCGATTTGTTTTTGCTGCTTAACGCGAAAAAAGCTACGCTGCTAGACAATGAGGAGACGATACTGCTACTGCTCCTACATTTGCACGCTCCTTTGTCACAGTGCATCGAGGAAGTGTGATGGTATGATAGACGCTCTTGAAAAGTTGCCGCCATCGTCATTTTCACCTCGTGTGGAACTGTGCAGTCTGTCTAATGATCGCCCCCAGCAATTTTGACGATATTGCACCTAATGCACGCATGTACGTGCAGTATCTAACACGGGCAAAATGTACATGAAATACACAAGGCTATAGGTTCGTGCATGAAACATGACTGTGCACGCGTATCCTGCAGCAAGCGTATCAAGGGCCTTACCTGATGGCCCTGCTGCTGCTGATGATGGTGATGCCGATGAGAGGCAGGCTGCTGCAGCTGCGCCGACTGGCCGGCGGTGTCGCTGTGGGGCTCCTCCGACGGGGGCGGGGGCAGGGTGTCGGGGGAGGTGTGCACCAGACCCAGCTTGGACACGGCGCTCACCAGCTGCTCCACGGCGCCGCCCTGGTGGGGGCGATGCGGTACCGCGGGGCTTGCGGCCACGGGGCTGGTGGTGATGGGCAGGATGGGGGCGTGAAGCGGCAGCAGGGGCCCCGGGGACGGTAACAGGGACGGTGTCGGGATGGGGCTGAGGGCTGGTTTGGGGGGCCTATCGATGGGCGTGATGCTGCTGCCTCCTCCACCTCCTCCTCGATGGCTGGGGCCGGGGGCCGATCGCGCGGGGGCGCAGGACCACTCGCTCTCCGACGCCTCGCTGTCGGCGTCGTTGCTGCTGTCCTGGTTGCCCTGGGAGTCCTTCTCACTGACATCTGATTGGCTGTCGGGCCCTTCTCCTCCTCCTCTTCCACCTCCTCCTCCTCCTCCTCCTAAAGTTGCCCTGCAGCTGCCGAAGGCGCGGCCGGCTGAGCAGAAGTCATCCTGGTCGACCATGGGGCTGCAGCTGGCCCCTCCACCTCCTCCTACTCCTCCTCCTCCACCGGCCCTCTCCTCCTGACCAGCACCAGCACCACCAGCACCACCTCCACTACTGGACAACCTCCGCCCAGCCACTGGCCTCTGGAGAGGGCAAATATCACACATGCACACGCATACGCACACGCACACGCACCATTAATCTCATATTTGCAAGCACACACGCACGCACAGACGCACGCACGCACCAACACACACACACCTTTAATCTCGTTTTTATTTTCAGTGTATATTTAACCTTTATTTTAGCAGGAAAGTAAACCTGATGAGATTAAAAATCTCTTTCACAGGGGCGTCCTGGCCGAGTGGCAGCACAAGTGGTATGATGCATATCCCAACACCAGGGGCCTATACTACAAAGCTGGTTCAGGAATAAACCAGGTTAAGTTAAGGGCTAAATACTCGAATAGAAGAGCCTGGAGTCGTCATTTTCTTAAGAATAAGGACTCCAGGCTCTTGTATTCGATGATTATTAGCTTTATCGTACTTTAGGGAAGAAAAACACAGCATTAATCTCGTACATGCCGTGCCCTCAAAATAGACATAAATCGGGACAAACTGACAGGACATGATGTCACAGTACACAAGCCTTAAGATCAATGTACTCAAGGGACACGTCTAAACACACACACGCACACGCACACGCACACGACACAAAAACTGACCGGTCCGCTGAGTCTGCGTACGGCACGGTTGTGTGAGGCCAAGGGCTCCTCGGTGTGGGCAACCACTGGCTCCTCACGAGGGCTCTTCGCCGCTCGACTGGGGTTGGAGGGCTTCGAGATCTGGTGGAGTGCGGGAGAGAGAACAGGTATGTACACACGCACACGCACACACACACACTTTCATTGGTTACGGAACACCACAATACATATTGTACGTGAAGTTGCTTCCATGAACGTATATGGTCAAGCACAGTCACACAGTCTGATTTGTGTATTTTTGTGTGTGTGTGTGTGTGTGTGTGTGTGTGTGTGTGTGTGTGCGTGCGTGCGTGCGTGCGTGCGTGCGTGCGTGCGTGCGTGCGTGCGTGCGTGCGTGCGTGCGTGCGTGCGTGCGTGCGTGCGTGCGTGCGTGCGTGCGTATGCGTCACACAGTCACACATACAGTACACTGTGTGCAGAATTATTAGGCAAACATGTTTTTTGACCATATTGTCTATGTTATGCATATTTTCCAACAACAACCTGTATGAGCATGAAAGCCTATTGGATTTAAGCATTCGGGGTCATGCATATTTGTATAATAATATGGGGGTGTGGACGAAGGTGCCCAACACCTTATATTAGATGTGCATAATTATTAGGCAAATTTGTTTTCTTCTGGGAAAATGGGCCACAAAATAGATCTAACATACTCTGAAATGTCTATAAACAATTTTGAAATCTTCTAGAGGGGTGTGGCTGTCTTGAAATTAGAAGATGTTGGTCATGTTCGTACAGAACTATCAGCTGCACCGTTACAAAGTCATCAGTCTCTTAAGAAATGTCACTGCCAAACATTGAGAAGAATTTAATGTGAAACTACAAAAAAGTATTACCCTGCAGTCCTATCATATTCCAGAACAGAAACCAACACAGAGTGTCCAGAAGAACAGGGTATTGAGCACTCAGAGACATGGCCAAGGTAAGAAGGGATGACACCAGACAACCATTCAAAAACTTAATTAAGTCAAGACTGGGTCAAAAATACCTGGGGACAGAGTTTTCAACGGTATTATGGACTTGGGAAAGTTACTCTTCACAGACAGGGTGGATGAACCCATGGCTGGATCTTTTAGAGGGAGAAAATTGCATCTTTTACGAAGACAATGGTATTTATGCAGTAATCTGCTGGTATTTGAGTGGAACTCAGGAACTGATCCGAGTGTGCACATTACTGATCTAGCCATAGGCTCATCTAACTGGTCCATTAACAGTCACTTTCACTAGTTCATAAAACCATTGAAAAAACTGTCCAAAGACATTTCTTGACCCAGTCTTGACTTGAGTTTCTTGTTGAGTGGTCTTCAGGTTTCAGCCTGTTTTACCTTGGTCATGTATCTGAGTGCTGAATACAGTGTTCTTGTGGAGACGCGATGTAGGTTTCAGTTCTGGAATATAACAGCACTGCAGGGTAATAGTTTTGTGGTAGTTTCATCTTCAACTCTCCTCAATCTGGCAATTACTGTGTGAGCACGTCATGTGACACTGATGGCTTGTAACGGTGCATTAGATGGATGTGACCAATATTTAAAGTCAGCCACACCCCTCTAGAAGACTTTGAAATTGTTTATAGTCTTTACAGAGTTTGTTAGATCTCTTTTGTGGCTCATTTTCCCAGAGGAAAACAAAGTTGCCTAATAATTATGCACACTAATTTTGCCCTGATATAGGGTATTGGGCTCCTTCGTTCACACAGTCTCTTATTATGCCAATATGAATGACCTGGAATGCTTAAATCCAATAGGTGTTCATGTCCATAAAGGGTGGTGGCGGACAATATGCATTAAATGGACGATATTGTCAAAAAACTTGTTTGCCTAATAATTCTGCACACAGTGTATATAGTACAAGACTGTTGTCCCATTTGTGTGTGTGTGTGTGTGTGTGTCTATGTTTGTCTGTGTATGTGTGTGTGTCTATGTGTGTGTGTGCACAGGGTCACGTCTGTATGGACAGTTGAACACACTGCGACTGCGAGCAGAGAGGGAGAGAGAAGAGGTAAGAGAGTAAAGGAGATGACTCACGCGCTCCTCTATAATGGGCAGAGATATGTCAATGAAGGCCTCCTTCACCGTGGAGATCTGAGGAGCAGAGCAAACAAGTGAGGCATGTGTGTGTGTGAATGTGTGTGTGTGTGTGTGTGTGTGTTTGTGTGTGTGAGAGAGAGAAAGAGAGAGAGCTTGGGTGTGTCTTTCAGTGTTTGTCTGTCTCTGTGTGTGTCTATTTCTTTACGCGTTTGTGTGTGTGTGTATGTCTTTCCGCATGTGTCCTTCTTTCTTTTTCTCTCTCTGTCTATCAGTCACTTTCTCTCTCTCTCTCTCTATCCGTTTCTCTCTTTTTTTGGGTCTATTTTTTCTCACACTGTGTGTGCGTGCGTGTGCGTGCGTGCGTGCGTGTGCGCGCGCGCCTGCGCGCGTGCGTGCGTGTGCGTGCGCGTGCGTGCGTGCGTCACTTACATGTTCACACTCCTCACACATGATGGTGTTGGTTAACTCTCCAACAAAGATGCGATCCACAAAGTTCATCTTCACGCCCTCTTTGCCATATGCTGAGTGAGGGAAAAAAACACACATGTACAAGTTTATATGGTTTTCATATTCGTGGAGCGAAATACACTTGCATTTAAAGGTAGGATGACGTCGTTTGCGCAGTGCCCGTGGCTTGCCTGTCTCAAAATCTACACTGTAATGAGAAAATGCTGTTCAAATAAACTCGGTGTGAGAATGTTTTTCATCACGGAATGCCAGCAGTTGATACAAATCTGAATACGGTATGTAAAGCGATTTCCCACGACACTCCTTCGGACCGCTCTGTCAAAAAGGTGCAATTGGGGTTTTCTGACAGTGGACCGTGGAAGTGGTCGGGAGAGTCGTCGTTCACTTACTAAAGATTCACATAACCATCGGCTGACTCGGGACAGTGATTAATTAAACGTTTAATCCTACCTGGAGCCCCTTTAAATAGAAAACATGATGACTATCCTCTAGTCTGTCTTTATAGCTATGCAAACAATACTGGGCTGAATAGAACCTGTTATTGTACAGAATCTCCGATTGCCTCTCAAAGTCTAAACATCTGATGACTTTTTTTCCCACAATGTGGTGATTTTCCCCTTCACATTCAAAAGAACACAAACGCATGCACCACAAAAGCATTTCATGAGAAGCACAACTGAAACTGCCCACAAACTACTAGCAACGGTCAGCGCATATTATTATCAACCTACACACAATGTCAGCTGACCCTCTTCTGTGTGGTAGTAGTAGTAGATGTGGTGGTAATGATGAGAGAAGGGCAGACAATATTAGAAACAACCACAAGATGGCGATGTTGCATTTGTAACGTGCAGCAGCAGCAGCGGCAGCAGCGGTGGCAGCGGCAGCAGCACGCATCACAGACCTTTGACTTGGCGTTTGGTCTCGTCGTCAGCCGTCTTCTCGGTCGGGTTGTTAAAGGCTTTCAGGATGCCCGCCTTGATGCGCTGTCAGGGGCAGACAAGCAAACCAAACATGACCAACCGCAGCCACGGCAAAATGAAGACAGATTTTTATTTCACTGGGACTAACGGGGGACATTTTTCCCCTCATTATGGAGGCATCATTATTCCACAGTGACATCGTTACAGTATATTATGAACATCAATGTAGTGACATTAAAACCAAGATTATAATCATGTATAAGATCGAGGTGGCGATGTCAAAACCAGAAGTGGATACACCCCTCACCAGCACCCCCACCCCAATCACTTCTACAGAAAAGAAAATCAATTTAAAAGCCAGTATCCCCCCTCCCCCCAATAAAGACACCTACATGCTCAAAGATCATGTGGGCAAATCAAACATTACAAAACTTTGTAAGATTCTAAAAAAAAAAACCACATTGTGTTTGCCATGTCCTACAATTTCAGATGTGTGTATTGCATTAGCTCTTATTAAATCTAGGGTTAGGAACAATGATTAGCACTTGTATGTTGTGTTGCACCATTCAGCAAGACTTAGGCTAGAATCGTGTTTTTCAACAGGGGCTCTAAGGCTCCCTAGGGGACGTTGGAGAACCCTACGGGTGTGTGGAGAAGGATTCAGGTGAGAGGGGGCGGCA
>NC_085861.1:48533721-48551221 GCF_034702125.1 Engraulis encrasicolus | reverse complement strand
ACATTTACAGCATACACACAAATACAACAGGATCAATAAACACACACACACACACACACACACACACACACACACACACACACACACACACACACACACACACACACACACACACACACACACACACACACACACACACACACACACAGAGACGAAAAGATGGGCCTCAATGAATAAACAACCATATCAATACGCACACAAACAGGACAGTCAATAAATAAAACACACACGCGTACACACACAAACAAACTTGCTTGTCTACATCATCTGGGTTCATTGGTGGAAATTGATATTGGCCTGAATATCCCAGTGACTGGTAGAATCTGGACACAAAGTAACGATTTACTATTTGAATAGAGATAGTAAACAGAACCGTTTCTTTTTCAGTGGCTGTTGCAGGTTCAAAACAAATACAGCATATTATGCTGCATTTATTTAGCCTTGGTTCATTGGGATTCACCTTTCCATCAACAAAAAGCAAAAAAAAAATTTTTTAAATGAACACAGCACGACTCAACTGTGTCGACACCAAACAGCTGTTCTACAGCTGCTGCTGCAACACTGACTACATAAATGGCTTGACAGTAATTTTGTTTCAGTGGTCTGAATGGCAGTGACCTGAAATGGAGGGCACCATGGAAGAAAATGAGGTGACTGAGGAAACACATTAGTTTCGTAAACTTAGGGTTTTCCAAAGCTAGTTCTTGGGGATTTTCTTGCCAGTGTTGGATACGACAGGACAGTGTGCGAGGAGACAAGAAAATTAATGGGAGAGAGAGCGATACGCATCAAGAAATGTCCTCAAGTCCGGGACTCCTGCATAACACCATGGAGCCTTACCGGGTGAACACAATGGCAGCGACAAGACTAAGCGACAGAGAATCGCTGGACAGTGTAGCAAGAGCGATACGAGCGATAGAGGTGACAGACTATGCCCGGCAAAAGCAGAGTGCAAGCATTCTGATGCTGTCGTGGCTGTCGCCGAACCGCATCATAGCTCATTTGCATAATATTCGCTGAAATCCAACTTCAAACTCAAAACACCTCTAGTCGCCCAAATCACTTTTGTATCTTTTGTCGCCAGCAACTCAATACAAACTCAATTACTTCCGTCGCCGGAGTCGCTCAAGTCACGTCTGGTCTATTCATGCCATTAGCCATCTGAGCCACTGCCAAAGCCAGACATATAGCATTTTAAATGCATCCCTACAATATAGTTTGATACGCAAGTTGTTTGTGTGACTATTACATTATTTTCAAAGGGCATAAACTCTACATAATCATGAAAACACACACACACACACACTCCATTGCGAAGTTTTGCAAAGCATTTCTTTCAACAAAGCCACAAACCCTATAGGCACAAAGAAGGTTTTCATGTGTTCAAATGCAAACACACACACACGCGCATGTACACACACACACACACACCATATAATATAACATCATTCATAACATAGATCTGGATGACACACAATCTCCTCAAACTGAACAGCAATAAAACTGAGCTCATGGTGGTGGCACCAGCAATGCTGCAAAGGAAGGTTGGAGATCTCCACCTGGACATCGATGGATGCACCATCACCCCATTCCCTGAAGTACGTAACCTGGGTGTCATCTTGGATTCATCACTTTCACTTCACTCCCAAATAAAAAAGTCACCAAATCGGCATTCTATCATCTCCTAAACATCTCCAGACTCAGGCCTTCACTCTCTAAGACAGTTACGGAGACGATCACTCACTCCTTCATCTCCTCCCGTCTGGACTACTGCAATGCCATCCTGCTTGGTCTACCCAACAAGGCCCTAGACAGACTGCAATATGTCCAGAACTCTGCTGCCAGGATCATAACAGGCACTAGACCCTGGCAGCACATCACCCCCATACTCAAGCAGCTTCACTGGCTCCCCATCAAGCCACGCATTACCTACAAAGTCCTCCTAACCTTCAAGTCCCTCCATGGTCTGGCACCCCACTACATCACAGACCTCCTTCACCCCTATGACCCCTCAAGATCCCTGCGGTCCTCTTCCAAGGGCCAGCTGATCGTCCCTCGTACCAGGCTCAAGGCCACCAGTGACAGAGCCTTCCATGTTGCTGCTCCCATTCTTTGGAACAATCTGCCCGACCACATCCAGAATGCCCCTTCACTGGCCATGTTTAAGCAACACCTTAAGACACATCTCTTCCTGGAGGCTTATGGCTGCTAGTTCCACAAGCACTTTCACTTACATGCATTCACACACACGCTCACACACTGACGCGCACACACACTCACACTTTCCAACACAACACTCTTTGAAGCGTCCTTGGGTGTTTTGAAAGGCGCTATATAAAACGAAAGTATTATTATTATTATTATAGTACTCAATGTGAAATTGCCAACCTATCTTCATACAAACACGCACAGGCAAGTATGGCACATACAGTGTCATCAGAAAGTTTGGGCACCCTTTTAGAAAATCACTACATCAGTTTATCTCTTGTTGAGATTTTGAAGTGTAGTGAAGTGTTTAAAATGTAGGGAAACAGAAACATTTCAGTTGTGGAAGTATTTTATTAGGTGTTACAGAAACAATGTTATGTGGATTTAAACAAAAATAGGTGTGTGCATAAATATGGCCACCCCAAAGAAGGTATACCATTAATATGAAGTAGAGCTCACCTTTGCTGATCTGGCCTGTGGATACTTGCTATACAAGAAGACAAGTTCCAACTGTCTCATGCTACTGAATAGTTGCCAGAAATTCTATCAGGAACCCCTCTAATTCGATTCGGCGATGCGATGCAATGCAATGCGGGGCATGGGCGATCCAATTCAATGCGGCAAGTTCCAGAATCGATGCAACAATTTTTTAAAGTTTCAATTACTTCCGTTGATATTTCGGGAGCAAATGAATGATAAATTAAATAAAAGAATAAAGTAAGTTCAAAGCATTGAAAACTGCAAGACTGATACAGAAAACAGCCAATAAATTGTTGCTCAGTATCTGACTACTTGTATTGCCTCATCATGATTGATGAAACATTTGCTTTGCTTTCAGTAGAAATGTAATGCATTGCAATGCATTGTAGAATTGAATCGGATCGAATCGAATCGAATTGCTACCTCCCGAATCGGAATCGAATTGTGAGGGCAGTACCAATGCACATCACTACTAGCCAGGGTATGCTTTAGGCCAGATGTCATAGAATTTATGTGTGCATTTTTTGCCATGTCCACCTCCCATTGTTAAGGTCAAATAACTCTAGTGTGACGGAGGTCATCTTGCACCTGTTCACCCCCCTCGGGGATCGAACGTGCGACCTCGTCAACTACAACGGTCCGGCAATGGGAGACACAGTACGATACCGCTGGGCCAAGAGACTAGTCTCTCAAACCAACGGCACCGAGACTGTATGAGGCTATCGGAGGGAGGTTTACCAACGTTCCACGCCAACTCTGCTAGTTAGCCTCCGTTACACTAGCTCAGTCTCATCTGACCACAGAATGATTTCCCAAAATGCTTTCAGCTTGTCCAGATAAGCTTTTTGCATAAGTTAACAAATTATTTCTGATGGATACACAGGAAAGCCTTTTTATGCATCGGCCATCCAATGAGCTTTTTCCTTGTGAAAAATATACGCGGAAGGACACATGTCTAAGTCTGCACTATCAGCAGCTATGGTCTTGTAGTTCTATGGAGGTGTCATGTAGTATGCCTGTTACCATTCTTACCATCCGTTACCCTTGCCTTTTTAACTATTTTTCAACAAACTACATGTTCCTTTCACAAGGACCATTCCTGTGGCTTTCAATGCTTTCCACGCCAATGGATTTCCATTTCTGGCTGTGGAGAAACAATGTCAAAGTTGTTCAAGGACTTCCAGATTACTTTGTGTACCTTTCTTGTTATTCATAGTAATTAATTATCTTCGTTTGAAGTCTGTAAAGAGTTGTTCAGAGCCCACTATATTTCCACTCCCCAAGACAGAACTTAGGACAAGCTTAGGCTGCTCTTAGGTATGATAAATAACATTTTAATGACCAATAACATCTGTCTTGGTGACTGAATGGATACCAAAGTCATTAAAACCAGTTTGTGCTGCAAAGGTGAGCTCTACTTCATATTATAGTGGAGCAGCTACAAGGCCAATATGGCAAGAATCGTGCAAATTATGATACAAGCATGAAATTTGGCAGGTATGTGCTTAAGACCCTTACAATCAAATCTACCCGATTTGCCACTTGAAATGGCGGCCATTTTCCAAGATGGCCGCCAATAAAGACCCCAAAAGTTGATTTATTGCAAAGAATTGACATATAAAATTATGATACAAGCATGAAATTCAACATGTTTCTGCTCATGACCAGCATAATTAAATCGACCTGATTTGCCACGTGAAATGGCGGCCATTTTCCAAGATGGCCGCCAAAGAATATCTCAGAAATTGATTTTTTGCACAGAATTGACCAAACGAATTGTGATACAAGCATAAAATTCAACGTGTTTGTATACAAGACCAATGACATTAAATCCACCTGATTTGCCAATTGAAATGGCGGCCATTTTCCAAGATGGCCGCCAAAAAGACCCCAGAAATTGATTTATTGCACCAAATTGATCAAGCAAATTATGATACACGCATGAAATTCAGCATACATGTGACCAAGACCAGTACAATCAAATCCACCTGATTTGCCACTTGAAATGGCGGCCATTTTCCAAGATGGCCGCCAAAATGACCCCAGAAATTGATTTATTGGACCAAATTGACCAAGCAAATTATGATACACACATGAAATTCAGCATACAAAACCAATACAATCAAACCCACCTGATTTGCTACTTAAAATGGTGGCCATTTTCCGAGATGGCGTCCAAAAAGACCATTGAAATTGATTTGTTGTGTAGAATTCAAAATGTGGTCCAAATTGGCCTTAATTCAGATATTGAGGAATACAGATGTGTCCTCCAATGACAAATAAGCCCTTATAACATAGTAATAATATGTTGATAACATTCCAATAACTGCTAATGACATGCTAATAATGCAATGACAATGTGGTAATAATATGCTAATTCGTGGTTTTATCGATGTTGCTGTTATATAATGTGGCGATGTTGCTCTAACGTGGCGATAGCATGGTAATAGCTAATAATGGCAGTTCTCCATGCCGATGGAGGGTGGTGTGTGATGGTGCTAGAAAAATCCAAAATAAATAACCCAATGTAAAGAAGCTGTTGAGGCATCAACATAGCTACATCCTGATGAGAACAGCCTAAGTGAACAAGTTCATAGAATCCCAGATTCATGAACAACAACAACACTGGTTTATTCATCAGTGCAGTTTTACCCAATGACCTAATGGCTTATAACGCAGACCGTTTTGATTTTTGCTCGATCACTGCGCTATGAGAGGATTCAAACCGCCTTCAATACAAGGAGTAAACTATATGTGTCTGTTGCCTTGTAGCTACACAGCTACACAGACTCAACGACAATGGAAATGAAACATGTAATAAACGTCAACCTGTATTTTTGATTGCACTAGCCACCCTGGTAGTTTGGAACAAGGAAGTGGCTCATTGTCGAGAACAGGTCGCACAGAGCTGAATGAACTATGGAAACACTATTTACTGTACCGATATAACCTCAGCATCATAACTTGCAAGTGCACGTGTTGTCTTTGGTTCGTGTAAATAAATGAAGCTACAAAGCATGAGGAACTTATTTAATGAACATCTCACAGTCCGTAGCCCAGTGAAGGTTAGAGCAAGGAAGTAGGCCTAGCTGTTTGTTCTCGAGCAAAGAGCAGCCTGGTCGAGAGGACCAATCACTGCCGTTAACCGTGTATCTGTCTGCGGGCAGTCACATTTTCAGGTGCACACCACGTGAAGGCAGAGGGGGTAAAAATAACTGCGTGGCTGTCTACATCATCGTACAAAAAAACTTTGATTCTGAGCATAAACCAGGCTTTAGCCCTACGCCTTTCCCCTTCCCCTCCGTTTTGCGTGTTCATAGGCATAGGGCTGTCTGAATTCACGTTAAGACAGAGGGGCTTTCTACCCCTTCCAAAGGCAGACTTCAAATGGAGGGTAAGACCTATTTTCCCCAAATGCATTGCGAATGCCTTTAAAAAAGGTCGGCATCCACAAAAGCACGCAAAAATAAGTATGTTATGCAATTCACTTTTATACTGTCTAATAATTGTTGCATCTTACTAAGTTAAACATTGTCTCAATGGGTCATTTTCTCCAGGAACCATGCATGAACAAAATGGCTATTAATGTCTACTTAATGCATGGAAGTTGTGAAGGAATTGCGAGGGTCATGCAACACTGTTGTCCTTTTTTAAATTTTTTGCCCGAGTGATTACAAGCAATAATGTTGGTTTAACCATAGAGAAGCTATTTTTTTAATGCTATGGGTGTCATTCCGGGATAGTTGAAGGGGTGTCTCAATTCGTAGGGGTTGCGTTTCATGGTTTGAAGGGACGTAAGGGGGTAAGGGGAAGGCATAGGGGTAGGGGTAGGGGTAGGGGTGTTCAAACATCACAGTGTGCAAAATGAGTGTTGTACAAATTGACAGTGCACAGTTTCATTTTAGAAGGAATTCAATGACAGACAGTGCATCTTAGCCTCGCGAGCCATCCTACGTACTTCCGCCAAAGGATTGGCTCCACTACGGTAGTCTGTCCGTGCTTCTCTGTGGAGTGCCGGGAGCAGTAGGATTTGTTATGAGGTCAAGGGGGCATTTGTTCACAAAAGGTTGAGAACCACTGCTATAGCTATTCTAGCCCCCTATAGTGTTTTAGTTCTTTTTATCAATTTCTTCTCTGTGTCTGTGTAGGATAATGCCCCCTGAAATACACTAACACCTCCTGCCATATTACCGTAAATTTCCAAGTGGTAAATCAGAAAGATTTGATTTTATTGCTGTATAGCACACACAAACAAAATTAGAAACTTGTATCATAATTTTCCGCGCTAAATTCAATCTTTTTGGTGCCTATGTTGTGAAATGGCTGCCATTTCAAGTGGTAAATCAGGTACATTTTATTGTATAGTTTAGCACATTTACACAAAATGTAATACTTTTATACAGTGCCCTCCACAATTATTGGCACCCCTGGTTGAGATGTGTTAAAAGCCTTAAAATAAATTCAGTGTTTATTGCAGAAGAATACTGTCACACTGAAAATTGTAGGAAAATGTAGCCTTCAACTCAAATGAATTGTAAGAAAATAAAAAAATCCCTGACTAAAAAATAATTATTTTTCATTAAATCACCTGTTCCACAATTATTGGCACCCTTAACAATTCCCAGGAAATAAATATAATTGAAGCATTTCTGTCATTTCTACAGTAGTTTACAAAGTTTACCAGAGTATGTAGGAACATTTAATTAGTAATTCATCACTTCCTGTTTCCCTGGGGTATAAATATGACGTGACACCGAGGCCATTTCTCTTATCCACTCTTAAACATGGGAAAGACAAAGGAACACAGCATACAAGTGAGGCAGATGTGCGTCGACCTTCACAGGTCAGGCAGAGGCTACAAGAAGATTGCCACGCAACTGCAGCTGCCCATATCCACTGTGAGAGGAATAATTAAGAAGTTCAAAACAACTGGAACAGTGGTAAACAAGCCTGGACGAGGACCCAAGTTTATTTTGCCACCACGCACAGTGAGGAGGATGGTAAGAGAAATCAAAAGATCTCCAAAGCTCACTGTTACAGAATTACAACAAATGGTAGCATCCTGGGGTCACAAAGTCTCCAAATCAACCATCAGGCGCTGTCTACACGCCAACAAGCTGTTTGGGAGGCATGCACGGAGAAAACCTTTCCTCACTCACAATCATAAACGCAAGTGTCTGGAGTTCGCCAAGCGGTATTGGGGCTTCAACTGGGACCGTGTGCTTTGGTCAGATGAGACCAAGATTGAGCTTTTTGGCAAAAAAACACTCCAAGTGGGTCTGGCGTACCACGAAAGATGCGCATGCTGAAAAGCACCTCATACCCACTGTGAAGTATGGGGGTGGGTCAGTGATGCTGTGGGGCTGTTTCGCTTCCAAAGGCCCTGGGAAACGTGTTAGGGTGCATGGCATCATGAATGCTTTGAAATACCAGGACATTTTAAATCAAAATCTGTTGCCCTCTGCCCGAAAGCTGAAGATGGGTCATCACTGGGTCTTTCAGCAAGACAATGACCCTAAACATATGGCCAAATCTACACAGAAATGGTTCACCAGACACAAAATCAAGCTCCTCCCATGGCCATCTCAGTCCCCAGACCTCAACCCCATTGAGAACCTGTGGGGTGAGCTGAAGAGGAGAGTACAGAGGAGAGGACCCAGGTCTCTGGATGATTTAGAGAGATTCTGCAAAGAGGAATGGCTGAAGATCCCTCTTTCTGTCTTTTCCCATCTTGTGAAACATTATAGGAGAAGATTAGGTGCTGTTTTGTTGGCAAAAGGGGGTTGTACAAAATATTAATACCAGGGGTGCTAATAATTGTGACACACATTATTTGATGTCAAATAATTATTTCTTTATGTGGGATTTTTTCCCCACTGAATAAATGCACTTGTATTGAAGGTTGGATTTTTCTCTTTTTTTCCATTAAGGTCCCATATTATTTAGAAAAAATAAAAAATAATTAGAAGCTAAAAAACACATCTCAACCAGGGGTGCCAATAATTATGGAGGGCACTGTAATAACTTGCTTGGTCAACCGTGAGCAAAAATCAATATCTATTGATCAGGTGATATCTATGGTCAAATCTATGGTACTTTTGGCGGACATCTTGAAAAATGGCCACGATTTCAAGTGGCAAATCAGGTGGATTTGATTACATTGGTCTTGTGCACATTTATGTCGAACTTCATGCCTACATTGTAATTTGATTGATCAGTTCTGTGCAATAAATCAATTTCTGAGATCTTGGCGGCCATCTTGGAAAATGGCCACTATTTCAAGTGGCAAATCAGGTAGCTTTAATTGCATTGGTCTTGAGCTCATGCATATCAAATTTCATGCTTGTATCATAATTTGCTAAGTCAATTCTATACAATTCATCAATTATTGAGGTATTTTTGGCGGCCATCTTGGAAAATGGCCACCATTTAAAGTGGCAAATCAGGTGGATTTTATTTCATTGGTCTTGAGCACATACATGTTGAATTTCATGCTTGTATCATGATTTGCTTTATGAATTCTGTGCAATAAATCAATTTCTGAGATCTTCTTTGGCGGCCATCTTGGAAAATGGCCACCATTTCAAGTGGCAAATCAGGTAGATTTAATTATGTTGGTGCTGAGCACATACATGTTCAATTTCATGCTTGTATCATAATTTTATATGTCAATTCTATGCAATAAATCAATATCTGAGCTCTTTTTTGGCGGCCATCTTGGAAAATGGCCGCCATTTCACGTGGCAAATCGGGTAGATTTGATTGTATGGATCTAAAGGACATACCTGCCAAATTTCACGCTTGTATCATAATTTGCACGATTTTTCCCGTAGCCGCTCCACTATAATGGTATATCCTGTTTGGGGTGCCCATATTTATGCACATGCCCATTTTTGTTTAAATGCACATCACATTGATTCTATTACACCTATTAAAATTCTTCCACAGATAAAATGTTTCTCTTTCCCTACAGTTTCACATATGTTAAAATGAAGTCGCTACTTTAAAAGCTCAATGAAAAATAAACCGATGTAATGATTTTCCAAAAGGGTGCCCAAACTTTCTCATGGCACTGTACATGCATTTTGCTTTGCTAAACACACAGACCATTTCTTTATGTTCCTATTGCAAAGTGTTTCTTTCACCAAAGGTGAATTATGTAGTGAAGACCGAGAGATAGATAGAAAGTGTGTGTGTGTGTGTGTGTGTGTGTGTGTGTGTGTGTGTGTGTGTGTGAGAGAGAGAGAAAAGCGGATTGAAGGGAAAAAAGGGCGTGTAGCAGCGGATAACACACACACACGCACACCACCACACAAAGCGCATTTCCCCCAAAACATATACAACCACAAAAACACACAAATGCACAATTGAGTAGCACAATGAAGATGTCTACTTAGGAGGGACAACGTATTCTCAAGGCCTTCCTTAACCAGGTCTCGCTCTCGCTCTCTCTCTGCCCAGTCTTTCAGCAACCCTCGTTACCACTCCAGATACCTATTGTTCAATTCAATTATCCTAGACTTGCTGCATGTACAAACCAACAAACACACACACTTGCACGCACAAATGCATTCACACACACACACACCAAGACCTGCTGCATGCGTAACCCAATGCACAACGCATGTTTTCATCTTTCCAGGTATAAGGTAGAACACCAGAATTAAAGCAACAAAGATGATGACCAAACCAGCTGTTTATTTCAGGTCACGTGTGTTGTTGTATGAGTCTACCTCATGTATCGTAAGGTCACTAAAATCCGCCCACTTCATTGAAGACATGATAATAGGGTAAACATGATAATAGGGTCTTAGCTACATTTCCATATAGGAATTATTTTTCAAAAGTATCATATTTTAAAATCTACTAACATTTAAAGACATTGCGACGGCATACTTTGGTATGAGAAAGTGTTCAGGTAAATTGGGATAGCCTTTCAGGTAAAATGGGAATCTATTTGATTATGATTATTTTTGCCCACACTGAAAAATAATAAGGCTACCGTTTTTCTCTTATTAACATTAGTCTAGGATTTCAAAATGATATAACGTCGCTAACACATTTCCATTTAAAGACAATATTGACATTCCGGCCATATCTATTAATTGGCTTTGTTTGTTTCGGCTTGTTCATATCTTGTTTGACTATTTCAGGTTTTTTAAACTATAGCCGATGTTAGGTTATTAAAAATGTCAGTGCAATGTTTCACGACGAGCAAGGACTACAAGGATGCTCAGGTTTCATGGATATCCTGGCGGGAAATAGCCCAATCTCTGGACATTGAGCTGCCGGCTTTCTACATATTGATGTCCTTCTTGGAGCCACACGTGAAGCATTGTGAAACGTCTTCAAATTATAGAAAGATAAATAAGACATGTGTGTGACTTGCCTGCTTTCAAGTCAAAAACAGAAACCGACTGTTTTGTGCTTCAAAGTACACATCTCTACATTCTGTATACCTCGTCCTTTTGTTAGAAAATGCCCTCAACTCCCAACTGTTTCTTACAAAGTCTTTGGGTACGAGCAAACAGCAAAATTCATGTTTAGTATAAAAACTGCACTCCCGGGTGTAATTCTTGCAGTTTTGATCTACTAGGTTAGCATGACAGACAGACGTTTTCACCTAAGCCTGAAAGACGCTGAAGAAGGCTTAGGTCGTCATCTGTCTGTCATGCTAACACAGTAGATTAAAACTGCAAGAATTACATCCGGGAGTGCGGCTTTTTTACTAAACATGTACCTCGTCCTTTTGCACACAGCCAATTACCATGGTTGCCCATGTTGACAAAGTATGTTGGCAGCAAGTTGGTATGATGTGTCTTTGACAGTTCTGTGACTGTGCCTCCTATGTTCCTGTGACGCCATGTACTTTACATCTGGATAAAATCAAAATGCTCCCTCTCTTTTCACCACTGTTGATCAGGTTAGCTCGGTTAGCGCGGTAGCGGAGGCCCAGGCCGATGTACCAGCAACACCACCAGCTGAGCTGCCCTCCGCCACTCCGCCCTCTGCCCAGCGTCCCTGACACACCGACTGCATCTGCTAGTTCTGGCTCTGCTCATACCTCATGAGAGGAGGGCGGAGGCCGTGAGCAAGATGTTGTGTGTACTCACAGCGCACTTGAGTGGAAAATAAACCGTCTCTCTTCATGACCCTCTCACCTCTGCCGTTCCATTGCACCTTGTAAATACTTCATGACCAATGTCTATACAACATAAACCACTTAAACGTTGCACCTTGTACATACTTCATGAAAAATGTATGTAGAACACAATTGTATTCTAGAAGTGTTTTTTCTAGCTTTCAGTGCTCTTGTGTGCCTGCACTTTACTGTATAATGTTAAGATTGTGGATCATATATTGCAGTCGAAATGTTGCGTTTTCTTATAGAAGTGTTTCATCCTTGTGCCTGTACTTTTAAAAACTAAATAAAATGTTGTTGCACTTGAGTCATAAGTGTTAAGAATTGTGGGCCCCGAGTCCCCTGAGCCCTCAAAAGTCAGGTCTCTCCTCACTGGCCTTAGCAAGCTGCCCATCCCCCGTTGCTGGTGGGCTACCTGTCCCCCCTCCCTCAACTACTCTGCTCTCTCTGCTTGACCTGTACACCGGTGATTTTCCACTCCTGGCCCTTGACTGTGTTGCTAGGGGCCCCCGGCAACAGGCACACCCCCTGGCTCGGCACCCTGCTGTGCTGCCGTGTGCATATAGGGCCAGGACAGAGGTCAGACCTCAGACCACTGTTCGGACGGGGAATCTATGCATGGGACCCAACTCTCTCTCCTCTTCTCTTGGACGTCTCGGGGTCCCAGCGTCCACTCATTTGTACTCTTTGCTTGCCGTGCGTCTCTGAGAGTGAGTCAACTGTATTATGTTGTTACTATGTTATGCCATGTCTGTATTTGTTTACTGTACTGTTTGTATCTAGTGACTGCATAGTATGTTGCTCATTCTCCATGCCGCGGTTCTGCCAGAGAGTACATTGGTTCAGTAATGTGCTACTTTGGTGGAGTAGCGCTTACATTTCACATGTTTCTGTTTAACGCATGCTCTGTGTGTCTGCTGTAGGCAGCATTCCCATACCCATGTTCACACAGCTAGTAGGTAGCTGTGTCATGTCACCTTCATGTTCCCCCTCCCCCTTGGTCTGCCCTCTGTACATATTGTATATTGTATTGTATATATTGTATATACTCTGTATGTGTAATTTCCTTTTTGCATTATTATGTGTATATTCATTTATGTATATTTGCTTATGTCTTGTTTTGTTTGTTCTACTTTTATAGTAAAACCATGGTTTGCATTCTCATCTGTGTGTGTCTGACTTCATTGGACATCTTCATACTGTTCTGGCCGGACAGCCTGTGGTGTTTGTTGTTACCTGCACCAGCCCCTATCATACAGTCCTTTTTCGGGTGCACCACACAGCACTATATTTTTTTCAATAAGTCAAAGGTCACAATTTACAGATTCATTGCTCAACATGGCAGCTGGAACTAAAGACAGGCTGTGGGGGCATGCAGTGATGGTTGGCCCATTGTGATATTGATAAGTCAATTGTAAGGTGATGTGGGAAGTGTGAATTTCATAATCCCCATGCCACCCAGAAATCTCTAGACCAGGGGTGTCAAAGTGAAATTCATAGAGGGTTCAAATTAAAATCTCAGGTAAAACTAAGGTAAACTATTTAAAGGTATGAGGGCCCACCCCCCGCTGACAGTGTGTCTCCTGTATCCTGGAAAGTTGGTGTTGCACGACTAAAAAGAGACCTTTAGATGACTTGGCTATACCTGCCCTGCCCTGTGTGTTTTTGTATACGTGTGTGTGTGTGTGTGTGTGTGTGTGTGTGTGTGTGTGTGTGTGTGTGTGTGTGTGTGTGTGTGTGTGTGTGTGTGTGTGTGTGTGTGTGTGTGTGTGTGTGTGTGTGTGTGTGTGTTTGCTAAAGACACTGTGCATGTGAGTGGCTCACTCTTAGTGTTTGGGACTTGTGTGTTTGTGTATAAGAGTGTCTGTATGAGCGTGTTCAAGTGCATGTGTGAGGTATAATGCTTGAGCTGTCCTAGCCCCTGGCCAGACTCTTGACATGATGTGCATGTGTGTGTGTGTGTGTGTGTGTGTGTGTGTGTGTGTGTGTGTGTGTGTGTGTGTGTGTGTGTGTGTGTGTGTGTGTGTGTGTGTGTGTGTGTGTGTGTGTGTACTCAATTTACTTTAAAAAAAAAAAAACTAACCAACCCTTCTTGCACCTGCACTTCTTGTTCTGTATATTTCTTGTATCTGCTAGTGATGTTGGCTAGGATGATGTCCTCGTTTGTAAGTTTGCTTTGCTTTGGTTATAAAGCGTCTGCCAAATGCAATGTTATGATAGGAGAGTATAGGAAAATTACCTCGGGCCGAAATCGAACCTGGTCCCCGGCATAATAGCATGGTACCTTAACCGTTTCAGGAATTGGCCAAGGCTGATGGTCGCACAGCTGTGTGTATGTGTGTGTGTGTTTGTGCGTGTGCGTGTGCGTGTGCGTGTGCGTGTGCGTGTGCGTGTGCCCTGAGGGCAACCTCTGTCCAGCGGGGGCCCAGATGTGTGGACAGCTGTCCTCCTCAGCCAGATGGGCACAGGAGGAGTGTGTAGCTGTGCCAACCTGTTGCAGCCAGCCACCTCAAATGCCACTGCCGCAGTGTCAGCTAAACCAGGCAGGCAGGCAGGCAGGCCTTCCCACAACACACACAGCCATGGAAAGGGTGTGTGTGCATGCGTACGTGTGTGTGTGTGTGTGTGTGTGTTATTGGCTGCTACACGCCCTTTTTCCTTTAATTTCTCTTTTCTCTCTCTCGCTCACACACACACTTTCTATCTCTATCTCAGTCTTCACTACATGATTCATCAAGTTATTCTATTATTAGTTACTGCAGATTGGTTGGTAGGTGTGCGTGTGTGTGTCTACCATCTTGTGTGTATCGTTGCCGGCATCTACCCTCAAGTGGCCTCTGAGAGCTGAAGCACACCAGGGGCTAAGTCTCAGACCGGCTCCCCTGAGTATGGCCACCCTCGCCCTAGTCTCCTTATGACCCCGCCCTGCCCCCTAACCCCTAACCCACCCAAACCCCATCACCCCCCCCCCCTCTCCCCTCCTCTCCTCTGCCATCTCTACCCTCTGCCTCCGCCCTGGACCACGGCCTGTGCCATCTGCTTCTGCCCCCTGGCAGTCCCGCACACAAAAGCACCCTGACCCGGTCCCGACACACGCGCACGCACACACACACACGCACACGCATGTATGCAAGCACGCGCACACGCACGCACAGACACACACATGTATGCATGCACGTGCACACAGACACACACACACACACATATGCACGTTCATGTACACAAATGCAGGCATGCACGCACACCCACATACAGGCCCATGTCCAGTGAGGGGGAAGGACTTGGGGATGGTGATTATGGTGGGTGCAGCACTGGTAGTGTGGAAGGAAGAAAAGAGGGATAAGGCAGCGGGAAAAGGAGAGAAGAGAGAGAGACAGACACGGGGGGAGAGAGGAAGAGAGAGAGAGAGAGAGAGAGAGAGAGAGAGAGAGAGAGAGAGAGAGAGAGAGAGAGAGAGAGAGAGAGAGAGAGAGAGAGAGAGAGAGAGAGAGAGAGAGAAATAAAGAAGTATGGAAATGGAGAGAGAGAGCGCCCCTGGACAAGGACAAAGATGGAAGGACAGCAGGCGGGTGGTGTGACAGAAGGCAGTTTGGGGACGACGGCACCGAGGCAGGAACAGCAGGGGTGGTGCTGGGGGTGGTGGCAGTGGTGGCCGGGCCGCGTGTGTGTGTGTGTGTGTGTGTGTGTCTGAATAGTGTGTGGGTGGTGGGCATAGCAGGCCATGAAACATGAGGGGGTGGGTAGTTAGTGCACCAGATACATGCTGAAGGACATCTTGAGGTGCGTGCGTGCGTGTGCGTGTGCGTGTGCGTGTGCGTGTGCGTGTGCGTGTGCGTGTGCGTGTGCGTGTGCGTGTGGCTGTGTTGTTAAGGTGCGGGTGAGATGGTGGCAGGCCTGAGGAAAAGGAGGGTTTAAGTGGGGACGGCGGGTGTGCAGGCGTGTGCGTGTGCATGTGCATGCGTGTGCATGTGCGTGCGCACGCTGCCCTACCCAGTACTTATCCAAAACAAACAAGCCACAAACAGGATTTTTTTTCTAAAACTACAGTATTGACATGCATGAAAAAAATGAAGAAAAATTAAAAGAAATATATGTAGTCATACACAAATTCACAGACATGTCCGTACGCACACCACCCTCTGCTCCTTGGGTTTGTGCTGGAGGCAAAGTTGTACAGGGTCACTGCACCCACATGGACTGACAGGCCAAGATGGTGGCCCAGGACAACACCACACCACACAGCACAGCACTACCATACAGGGCATTTATACCCCACAGCACAGCACAGCACTACACTATAGGGCATTGCACCACACAGCACAGCCCCACACTGCACCATGGCAACTCTACACATAGGAAGTTTCAGGCTGACGTCATAGGTCACTCGTCAATTTATGGTTTCAGAGAGACATACTGACTGAAGGCACTCATCTCTTTCTCTGTCTTCCTAAACCATGTGTTTGCAGAAGCTTTGCAGGAAAACACATAAAGGTTATTCCATGACAATTCACACGCACTCCACAGGTGACCCTCTCCGATTTGACCGATACCTAACATACAGGTAACTTTGGATGTCAATTGAAAGAATACCAAGTATTAGCACCCTACATCTATCTGTTGTGGAGATGAGGCCCTCCAAAGTTCAACCAGGAGTGATTGTATACACCCATAGTAAGATTTCAAGTGAGTGATTGTATACACCCATAGTAAGATGTCAAGTGAGTCGACCGAAGGAGAACTGAAAGGTCACGGCTGTGACCCCGATTCTCTGAGGGAGATGAACGAGACCATCTCACCCGACGACCCTTGTTGACCACACAGGCCCAGAGGTTTGGTTGTATTCAGATGAGCTCTGAGCATGCGCTGGGCTGAATTTATACTCTGTATTGAGCCTCGGATTTACACAGCTCATTGGCCTGGCGTCATGATTGAAAGCTGGCTTTGGTAAATTGTCAAGCAAGGGGGTGCTTCCCATAGTGAGATGTCTCGTTCATCTGCCTCAGAGAACCGGGGTTACAGCCGTGACCTTTAGTTTTGTTTGTTTCTTTATGTCCCGCTTAGTGTATGTAAACTGTTAAAAGAGAAAAAAATGAAATGTGAAGTGCAATAATCACTATTGTCGTCGTTGACAGGCTTGGGTGGGAAACCTTTTTCATTAGAGGGGCCACATCAAATTCCTCCAAGGGCCATGCAAGTCCTCCAAGGGCCATAATATGACACAAACCTGTTCAGTTCAGCACTAGACCAACAGGACTGTTCTGGACTGGACCAACTGTGTGTGTGTGTGCGCGCCTGCGTGCGTGCATCCATGTGTGTGGAAAGGGGGTTGTGTGTGTGTGTGTGTGCGCGTGTGCGTGTGCGTGTGCGTGTGTGGAAAGGGGTTGTAGAAAGGGCCGGGCTGGATTTGTATCATAGTGTGTGTGTGTGTGTGTGTGTGGGGGGGGGGGGGGGGGGGGGGGGGGTGTGGGAGGGGGGTTGTGGATAGGGCTGGGCTTGTATCAGTGTGTGTGTGTGCGCGTGTGTGTGTGTGTGTGTGGGAGGGGGGTTGTGGATAGGGCTGGGCTTGTATCAGTGTGTGTGTGTGTGTGTGTGTGTGTGTGTGTGTGTGTGTGTGTGTGTGTGTGTGTGTGTGTGTGTGTGTGTGTGTGTGTGTGTGTGTGTGTGTGTGGG
>NC_085861.1:48501221-48523721 GCF_034702125.1 Engraulis encrasicolus | reverse complement strand
TACATACAGCTGAGGACGATGTTATTAGCCCCCCTCCTGAAATTAGACATCTCTCTTGATTTCTCAGTGAGAATGACCATTATTAACAAGTTCCTGTTGTTCTGGAAACAACTGCACTATGGAGATAATATCCAAGAAGTTGAATTTAGACTTTTTCAACAGCTTCCCCTGCCCACACCCACAACCAAAGCTCTCCTGCTCGCGATCCCCTTCTTCCATCCCAGTCCTGTTCGCCACATTACATTACATACGGCAGACCCTTTTCTCCAATCCGACTTGCAAAAGGAGCTGTGGAGAAAAGCGGACATAACAAGGTCACCAGTACCAAGGTAACCATAACCAGTGTTGTCAGCCCTCTTGGGCCACTGGACCCACCTGCATGACGGCGTTGAAGAAGCAGGTGTTGCCCAGGTTGTTGATGCCCTTGACGGGGACGAGGGTGGTGTTGGGGCCGCTCTTGCTCCCCCGCTGCCCATCCGCGTGGTCCAGGGGCTCCTCACGAAGACGGATGAACTTGGACGCAGTTCCTGTCAATAGCACAAATGCACACACGCACACACACACAAAGCATTAGGGTTAAGAGTGTGAAAATATGGACAAGCAATATTTCCTATCTCTATAAAGGCCAAAAAGCCTGACACATACTATAGCAAAAAGTCTACATTAATTGTGACTAATTAAAAACTGTTAGGGAAGAGAGAACACTGTGGTCTTCTATGGACTTTGCTGTGCAGGAGTACAGCCCAGCGGCAGGGCAGACAGCACAGCCACTGGTGCCCATTGCTACTCAGGAGGGATATAGTATGTTGTTGGTGCGTGCATGCGTGCGTGTGTAGAGAGAGAGAATAGAGTACTTTTATTAATCCCGAAGGAAATTATGGTGTCCATAAGCTTACATGAATGAAAAATTTGACAAAATCCAATACACACGTATTGCAAGTGTAATATATACTGTAGCATACGATTGAGTGTGTGTGTGTGTGTGTGTGTGTGTGTGTGTGTGTGTGTGTGTGTGTGTGTGTGTGTGTGTGTGTGTGTGTGTGTGTGTGTGTGTGTGTGTGTGTGTGTGTGTGTGTGTGTGTGTGTGTGTGTGTGAGTTTGGGGGGACGTTTAGGCAGCATGATTCCACAATGAGGCTCCTGTCCTCCGTTCCCCTCTCCTCTCCTCTGCTCTCCTTTCCAGTACTCTCTCCTGCCCTCTCCACTATTCATCTCCCCTCTCTTTTCTCCTCTCCTCTCCTCTTTTCTCCACCCCTTTCCACTACTCTCCTTACATCTCCCCCCTCTCTTTTCTCCTCTCCTCTTCCTCTCTCCTCACCTCTGACCTCTTCCTCTCCTCTCCACTGATCTACTTTCTCTTCTCCTCTCCTCTCTTTTCTCCGCTTCCTTTCACCTCTCCTCTACTTTCTCCTCCTCCTCTCTCCTCGCCTCTCTTTTCTCCTCTTCCTCCCTCCTCTCCTCTTCCTCTCTCCTCTCCTCTTCCTCCCTCCTCTCCTCTTCCTCTCTCCTCTCCTCTTCCTCTCTCCTCTCACTTCACCTGCACTCTCCTCTCCTTCCTCTCCTCTCCTGCTCACCCATCTCTTCCTCTCCTCTCCTCTCCTCTCCTCTCCACCTCCTTTCTTTTCTTCTCTCCCCTTCCTCTCTCCTCTCCTCTCTTTTCTCCTCTTCCTCTCCTCTCTTTTCTCCTCTTCCTCTCCTCTACTCCTCTTCCTCTCCTCTACCTCTCCTTTCTCCTCTTCCTCTCCTCTACTCCTCTTCCTCTCCTTTCTCCTCTCTCCTCTCCCCCCCTTCTGGAAGAAGTAGGTTAACAGGCAGCGGAGGCAGCTGGGGCTGGACTGGGATTAGGGTGCTGTGTGTGTGTGTGTGTGTGTGTGTGTGTGTGTGTGTGTGTGTGTGTGTGTGTGTGTGTGTGTGTGTGTGTGTGTGTGTGTGTGTGTGTGTGTGTGTGTGTGTGTGTGTGTGTGTGGTTAGAGTTTG
The DNA here is from genome assembly GCF_034702125.1 of Engraulis encrasicolus. NCBI lineage: Eukaryota > Metazoa > Chordata > Actinopteri > Clupeiformes > Engraulidae > Engraulis > Engraulis encrasicolus. The sequence continues at coordinate 48,521,745 of NC_085861.1, read as the reverse complement.
GGTCATCTGGGAGTGCAGATGGCAGCTGGAGAGGAGAAGTCTCCACTGGTGAGGAAGCATTTGCTCTGGACACAGCTGTTACCCCTGCACACTCTCACACACTCACACATAGGCCTGTGTGTGCGCGCACACACACACACGCACACACACACATATCCATGCGCGCGCACACACACACACACAAGCAAACAAACACGCACGCACGCACGCACGCACGCACGCACGCACGCACGCACGCACGCACGCACGCACGCACGCACGCACGCACGCACGCACGCACGCACGCACGCACGCACGCACGCACGCACGCACGCACGCACGCACGCACGCACGCACGCACGCACGCACGCACGCACGCACGCACGCACACACACACACACACACACACACACACACACACACACACACACACACACACACACACACACACACACACACACACACACACACACACACGTTCAACCACTTACACAGTAGCAAGTCTATCACAAACACATTAAAAGCACAAAATATTTAAAAAACAGTGTCAAGTGCGGTAAGTATTTTTGAAAGTACATTAATACAGGATTAAGAGGAGTAGATACACTTGTTCCACCTCTAAGGGACAATGACAGAGAACAGTTTTGACTGTGATAGCTTAGAGCGAGCAATGGACACAGCTAGGAGGTTTGAGCTGGAGGGACTCAGTTCCCTGGCAGGAACATGCAGCCTTAGCATGTCCTTCAGATAAGCTGAGATGGTTTTGTAGGGAAGGGTCAGGATAGGGCTGCGCGATTATGAGAAAAATCATTATCACGATTATTTCAGTCAATATTGATATCACGGTATTTTAAGACGATATTTCTTTTAAAGACAAATACTGTAATTGTGTTGAACAATTTACAATCTTCCCTCCCTTCAGCAGGGTGAGTGGAGGGCAATAGAGGAACACAGAGGGGTGTTCTGCACGAGTGTTGGGTAGCAAGTCTGCTCTGTGCTCGCAATGGCTCAAGTGGAGGGGAATGTATTGCGCTTAGCGTCACCTACCTTTTGGCAGTATAGACAATTACAAAAATATTGTTCAACTCGCTATTATGAAATGTTATATTGTTTGACAGTAATATTGATATCACAATATAAATTCTATATATTGCACAGCCCTAGGTCAGGGCCTTGTGGGGGCTCCTGGGGAGCCCCAGGTTTCAGTCCGAGCTGTTTCATATCCCAAACCTACCCCATCTCTCTCCCACTCCTTACCTGCAATATTATTCACTCTCTCTGTCATAATTAAGGCAAAACAAATATTTAAACTTGGAAATTAGGCCTACAACCACAAGACATAAACAAAAAGATTAACAAGAGTTAATTTGTCACATACTTTCTTCTGCTGGAACAACTGGCAGTGAAATGAAGGTTGCAACTGCTCTCTGTTGAGTATAATAAATACAAAAAATTGAAAAGAAGGGGAAGAATAATAAAAAATAATTTAAAAAAAATATGTTCTAGGAATTTAAAAAGAAGATGGCTTCAGGGGAGAGAAAGTCTTGCACAATCTCTCTGTCCTGCATTTTATTGAACCTAGTCATTTCCCTGAGGGCAGCTTTTCAAACATGGAATGGCTGGGATAGAAGGTGTCTTTCATTCACAAGGAGAGTTTTTAGAAGTGTACAAGAAGTAGTATAATGCATCTCAAACTCAATACAGAGTTTCTTCAGTCCATCATCCTGCAGCTTGAATGGGAAGCCTTGAACCGTCTCCGTTGTTCAACACCACCAAAAACAACCCAAACGCACCCATCGCACTACCCGTTTCGCTACCAAATTGCAACCTCCACGCTACCAAACGTGGCATTCACACAACCCGACATAACCTTCACACTTATCAGACACGTCCCACACGATACCAAACACAACGTTCACACTACCAAACCTAGCATTCTTCGTACTACCAAACATACACCCCATACAGTGCAATCTTTTTTTCTGGTTTCTGCTAATTCATGCTCTCCTCTCCTGTCCTCCCTCATCCAGTCACTTTTCCATTCAAGTTAAAATCAATATGATAATAATAATATTTCTTCTTTTCCTCTCTGATTCTCTCTTTTCCTCTGACGAGTCCCACGCCCACCATTCTTCTCTTTCCTCATCTTCCACCACTCTCTTATTCATTTGCCCCGCTCTCTATTCTCCACTTTCTTCATCCAAATCTCAAATTTGATTTTACTTTGTTCCCTTCTCTTCCTTCATTATTTTCCTTCCATCCTCTCTCTTCTCTCCTCTCCTCTCCTCTGCTCTCCTCTGCTCTCCTCTCTCCTTCCATCAGGCCTGTGCCTGTGTCACTTCTCATCCCGTCTGCTCCGGTGGCACGTTGGGGAGAGGGGACAAGTGGCGTTCCGTCACATTAGGCACTAATGAGCAAAACAAGTGAGACAACCACAAGGCTCATGGGTATACTTGTGTGTGTGTGTGTGTGTGTGTGTGTGTGTGTGTGTGTGTGTGTGTGTGTGTGTGTGTGTGTGTGTGTGTGTGTGTGTGAGAGTGTGTGTGTGTGTGTGAGTGTGTGTGTGTGTGTGTGTGTGTGTGTGTGTGTGTGTGTGTGTGTGTGTGTGTGTGTGTGTGTGTGTGTGTGTGTGTGTGTGTGTGTGTGTGTTTGTGTGTGTGTGCGCACGCACGCTTTACAGAAAAGAAAGGAGTGAGTGAGTGAGGAAGAAGGAGTGAAAGGAGGAGAGAAGAAGGAAGCGGAAAATGAAAGGGGGTGGGGAGTGTTGAAAAATCTCGGCCCCTACGGCCCTGTGCCTTATATTCACACTATTTACACAATTTCCAGAATTGTGTGTGTACATGCACCAGTAGGCTGCTGATGCACTCAGGCGTATCACACACACACACACACACATACACATACAGAGTAGTGCAGCACAATGCTTTCACCAGCCTATGCTTCCAGTAGATGAGTTAAATAGGAGGTGCCCAGTCATGTACCTCCAGTAGACTAGAGCACGGTCGCACACGCACACACGCACACACACACGCACGTGACAGGAAAGCTAGGCAGCTGGGCAGACAAACAAGACACACTCAGATGGAGAGAGAAAGAAATGGAGGGAGAGAGACAGAAAAAAAGACAGAGAGATGCAGATCAACACTACTAACGAAACAGAAAAACAATGGGAGAGCGCAAAGGAGAGCGGATGGCATTAAATGACCACACTCATAGAACTGACTGTTGTGTGAACTACAGAAGACCATATGTGATAAATAGAAGCAGATGACATGGACACGGTGGGAAGTTTACAGCTGGTCAGGCCAAGTAAAGGCACATTTCTCAAAATGAACAAGGCTTAACTGCTTCTAGATGATTCGAAAAACCCAGCGGATAGATTTTTGTTTCTATTCATTTTGGAGAGCGCTAAAATCAATTCACATTTTTCAGTGGGCAAGTATGCTGCATACAAACTCAAACACAGGCCTTGGATGACTGATGACGGCATCGCCACCGCTTTAGTTTGGTGCCTGTCAAACACAGTGCTGGAATTTGTCCTTGTGAATACCAATTATCCCATCTCTCTCTCTCTCTCTCTCTCTCTCTCTCTCTCTCTCTCTCTCTCTCTCTCTCTCTCTCTCTCTCTCTCTCTCTCTCTCTCTCTCTCTCTCTCTCTCTCTCTCTCTCTCTCTCTCTCTCTCTCTCTCTCTCTCTCTCTCTCTCTCTCTCTCTCTCTCTCTCTCTCTCTCTCTCTCTCTCTCTCTCTCTCACAGCTACAGCCTTTAAAGGAAAAAAAACTACAGCTGTGATGATGCAGTCAAACGTTGAGTAGTGGATTTTGTCCCCCGGGGCTCCTCGCGACTCACGACACAGTCCAGAGCTCCCCTCGTCTTTTGCTTCGGGGACATTACATTGGAACATTGATCATCAATGTAAATACAGTACATCACATCATATTCACACTTCACTTGACTTCACAAGCAACTGGAGCGGCCAGGCAGCTATCATTACCATATGTCCCTTAACGCCAGGGAGCTGTGCAGATGATTGAGCTCAGATGCAGCTCAAGACATGGCTGAGGAGAGCACAGCTGTCCAAGCCTGCCACACACACAGACTCCACTCCTCACTGAATGGACAACATAATAGAATAGAATAGAATAGAATAGAATAGAATAGAATAGAATAGAATAGAATAGAAGTGCAATCAATAATTGATATGTATCGATGCATCGATCCTACGGCAGACGATCGAATCGTATCGTATCGTATCGTATCGTGGGCCATTCTTAAGTCTCAAAAATAATCAAATCGCTGTCTGAAAAAAATCGATATCGAATCATATCGTCATGAAGGCTGTGATTTACACACGTAGAATAGAATAGAATGATAGCTTTGGAGCATTTCACACACACACACCTTACCTGCACTACCTCAGACCTCCAACCAACCCTCACTATTATTATGTCTTTCTACTCCTTTGTTTATACATGTTAAATGTTCAATGTTAAATGTTTAGTTGTTATTTATTACTTTATGACATGTATAATGGTCAGAATTGCCAAAGACACATCTGTGAGTGTGAAGAGGTTGGAGGCCAAGAGCCTAGTGGGTTCGTATCGTGAAGATCCATTTATCCAAAACACACCCATTCATCCAAACACAGAGGAGTAGAGGGGGGACACACCAAATGGCCTTGTGCATCTGTGATGATGGTGTGTGTGTGTGTGTGTGTGTGTGTGTGTGTGTGTGTGTGTGTGTGTGTGTGTTTGTGTGTGTGTGTCTGTGTGTCTGTGTGTGTGTGTGTGTGTGTGTGTGTGCGTGTGTGTGTGTGTGTTTGCATGTGATTATTGCGTGTGGGTCTGAGTGTTTCTGAGAAGTTCTTAAGGGCCGTACACACACGTCGCTGCTAGTTACTCGCTCAGCGGATGAAGTCAATAGAATGTCTACGTGTTCCAGCGAGTCTCGCTGGCGAGTAGGCGAGGAGAGTACAAGCGATGCGATGTGGGCGGGTTCCGAGATAAACTTATTTTATCTTCGAGCGACGCGAGTTAAGCGAGTAACCAATTGGAATGCAGAATACAGATTATTGACAGGTGACGTTGCCCCTGTGGTGTTCTGACCCACAGACCTGTTAACACAGGTCTGTGTTCTGACCACCCAACTTCTGCACGCCATCACACTTTGGTTAAAAGTGTTGAGGAAAATACATCCAATACAGTGTACACCATTATATGCATGGCTGTGCACAGCACACGACCAACGTTAAACAGCGTACATTTTGTTTCGTACGGACGTTATTGGCGCGGACAGCGGGAACCATGACAACCAGTAAACAAAATCACCCAGAGCGAGTGGCAAGTAGGCGAGTGAGCAAGTAGCGAGTAAATAGCAGCGACGTGTGTGTACGGCCCTTTAGAATCTTCCTGAACAGTGAGTGGAAAGCACCAAGCGTGGGGAGGTGAGGTCTCTCAGATGACCCTTTGTCACCACCCATGTGCTGTGGCCTTGCACTTACAGGGAGCATGCCCTCTCACTCCTGGTCCTTGTGTGTGTTTTTGTGTGTGTGTGTGTGTTTTTGTGTGTGTGTGTGTGTGTGTGTGTGTGTGTGTGTGTGTGTGTGTGTGTGTGTGTGTGTGTGTGTGTGTGTGTGTGTGTGTGTTTTTAAGGTGGCCAAGGTTATTTCAGTCCAGTAACAAATATCACAAACTCAGCATTGAGGCTATTCATTTCAGCACTAGCAACATGCACACAGACACACACTTAAAGGCCAACTTCCGATAAAAAACAGTTTTATTCACTCCTTCTGAAAATTGGACGGTCACCCCAAGTTAAACTCACATGCAAGGCTTCATTGCGGTGCGTAACCTCGCCTGGCTGTGTTTCCCGGTGTTTCCCAATTAACATAAACAATGCAGAGCCACGAGCGAATCACGAAAGCCTTTCGGTGTTGCGTCACATCGAAAGAAGGCGTTGCCCACAAAGGTTTATGTCGACCCATTTTTAACATGTAGAGTAATTTTTTTCTGCTTGTTTTCAAAACAAGCAACGCCTGGTGGCCCGAAACCTAGCTTAGCTTAGCTATCAGGTGGTTGCTATTCTCAGATACACACAGAGCACAAAGCCAGTTTACACAGCCTCCCCACTCTGGTCGATCCATGCATGCAGTTTGAGTACTGGATCTGTATGTGGTGCAAAATGACAATGTGCCATTATTTGGACGAGAGTGGCTGCGTAGCATCCAGCTTAACTGGAAATCAATCAAAGTGATGGAGATGTCCAGCGAAAGCACTCCGCCTACCCCAGAACGACTGAGGAACCTACTGGATCGCTACTCACCAGTTTTTCAAGATGGAATTGGAACCCTGGCACAGATCAAAGCCAAAGTAGCTTTAACCGAAAATGCGCAACCAAAATTCCACAAAGCCCGCAACCTGCCTTATGCATTGCGCCCAAAGGTGGAAGCAGAGCTCAAGCGCCTTGAGGACCAGGGTATCTTGTCAAAGGTGGATTGGTCAGAGTGGGCCACGCCCATCGTGCCAGTCGTAAAGAAGAGTGGTGTGCTACGCATCTGTGGCGACTTCAAAGTCAGCATAAATCCAGTGCTCCAGGCGGACCAATATCCGCTACCCCGGATAGAGGATATCTTTGCCTCATTGGCTGGAGGCCAGCGTTTCTCTAAGATCGACCTAGCGCAGGCCTACCTCCAAATGGAGTTGGAAGAATCCTCAAAGAAATACCTAACCATTAACACCCACAAGGGGCTGTTCCAATACAACCGGCTGGTCTTTGGAATAGCGTCGGCCACTGCTGTATGGCAAAGAGCCATAGACCAAGTTCTTCAAGACATCCCTGGCACTCAGTGCTATTTAGACAGCATCCTTGTTACAGGAAGTGACGAAAACACACATCTGACCAACCTTGAGACAGTCTTAAAGAGGCTCTCAGACTTTGGACTCAGAGTGAACAAAGAAAAGTGTGAGTTTTTCAAGGACTCAATTGAGTACTGAGGTCACAAGATCGACAAGGATGGTCTTCACAAGGAACAAGATAAGATCGATGCAGTCTTGAAGGCACCCAGGCCCGAGAATGTCAGTCAGCTTCGCTCCTTTTTGGGCCTTGTCAATTACTACGCCAAGTTCTTGCCGAACATCGCAACAGTGTTGCATCCATTGAACAGTCTGCTGCAAGTGAAAACTGAATGGAGATGGACGAAGTCCTGCGAACAGGCGTTCATGGCAGCAAAACAACTGATAACATCAGAGAAAGTCCTGACGCACTACAACCCCAAATTGCCATTGCGTTTAGCCTGTGACGCATCGCCATATGGGATTGGCGCTGTACTTTCCCACAAGATGAAGGATGGCTCTGAACGGCCTATCGCTTTCACCTCCAGGTCCTTAAACAAAGCCGAGCAGAACTATGCCCAAATAGACTGTGAGGGTTTGAGCTTAGTCTGGGGGGTCAAGAAGTTTAATCAATACCTATACGGTAAACACTTCAGCCCCTAGTGGCTATCTTCAACCCCAGCAAGTCCGTCCCTACCATGATGGCGGCACATCTGCAGAGATGGTCATTGTTTCTTGGAGCTCATGATTACACCATCGAGTTTAAGGGCACCAAGCTTCACGGAAATGCAGATGGCCTTTCTCGCCTTCCCCTTGAGTCAGGTGACAAGTCTGTGTTTTCAGATCCAGCTGAACTTTTCCACATGACGCAGATGGACAATCTGCCTGTCACTTTTCTAGAGGTGAAGAGGGAAACGGGTCGTGAACCGACAATGGTGAGAGTCTACGACTTGACGGTGAAGGGGTGGCCTCACAAGGGTAATGCCGACCTACCTGACTACGCAAACCGCAGAGAACAATTGTCCGTATGCCAAGGCTGTGTAATGTGGGGCACCAGAGTCATTATACCACCAAAGCTTCGGGACAGAGTGCTAGAGTCTCTTCACGATGGACATCAAGGTGTAGTTAAAATGAAGAGCCTGGCCAGAAGCCATGTCTGGTGGCCTGGCATTGACCATCAGATTGAAGACATCTCAAAGTCATGCCTAGGATGCCTGCAAAATCAGCGTCAACCACAGGTGGCTCCACCACACACCTGGGAGTGGCCTTCAACTGTGTGGCAGAGACTTCACATCGACTACGCAGGTCCCTTTCTGGACAGAATGTTCCTAGTGGTCGTCGATGCATACTCTAAATGGCCTGAAGTGTTCCCTGTGAAGAATGCAACATCAACAGTGACAATTGAAGCACTTCGTACTCTGTTTGCCCGTACTGGACTGCCGCAGCAGCTAGTCAGCGACAACGGTAGCCAGTTTACCTCAGAGGAATTCCAGATGTTCATGAAACGAAACGGAATTAAGCACATTACAACCGTGCCATTTCACCCTGCAACAAATAGACTTGCCGAGAGATTCGTCCAGACCTTCAAACACTCCATGAAAGCCATGGCGAACTCCAAATTGTCCATATCAGAGAAACTGGCCAACTTCCTGTTGTCTTACCGCAACACAGAACATTCCACCACAGGTCAGACACCGTCCTTGCTGTTCATGGGAAGATCCTTAAGATCCCGCCTGGACCTCCTAAAACCAGACCTGCACAGGGACGTCTCAAAGAAACAAAGCAGTCTGATGAAAAAGCAATCACCCGTGAGAACCTTCCACGAGGGTCAGTCTGTAATTGCCAGAGATTACCGTCATGGGAATAAGAAGTGGCAGACTGGTGAGATCGTTTCCAAAACGGGTCCACTTACTTACACCGTAAGAGTACCACCTGGACTGATCTGGTGCAGACATGTGGATCAGTTACTGGACTCTAGTACCCGTCACTCCACCAGAAATGACCAATGCCGTGATGCAGACTGTGCAGATAGTTGTGAGGACTTCACATCGTTCACACCAGGTGAACCACCAGATGAACCACCTGATGAACTGAATGCAGAGCCTGCTCCAGCGACTGATAGCCCAGCTGCTTCTCCCAGACCTGTTCCGGATGTATCAGAAAGGCGCTATCCTGAACGAGAGCGCCACCCTCCACAGAGATTAGAACTATAGCTTAAAGGATAACTGAGTTAAATTGATAATGTTTAATTATAGTTATCACAGACAGACTTTAATTTGAAACCTTGTTTTATTACTTAAGAAGAACACAGAAAAATAATATGGAGTATAGTGTTTAGCTTCTCTAGTGTACTTCAAAGCTAGAAGGGAGGAGTTGTTATGTTCAAAGGAACTACTTTCTGAGTAATAATACAGCAGTAATTAGCCGCGCGCTGCGCATAGTGATACAATGTATAGATATAGGCAGGGCTCTAAATTAACTTTTTCCACCACCAGCCAATTTGGCTAGTGGACATTTTTTCTTACCAGCCAAACAGAAGTTCAACTAGCCATTTTTTTTTTATCTCGCCAAAATAAACTATGCATTAGGCTAGTTATTTTTTTTCTAATTAAATGGTCATTTTGTCCAACTGTTTCTACAACACAGATACAATAGGCCTGCATAGGCTATTATATGCCTACATAATAAGCATATTATAGGCTATATATTTTTTCATTATTTTTTAACTTCTGCTTTATTTTTTACTTTCATTACTTATGCCTAATTAATTTGATTAGTTTTTGTTCAATTCCTCTGAAAACAGCTGAATCACATCACACAAGCCACTCACATAACAGACCTATAACATACAGTAACCAAGCACACAGCCAAACACTAAACCTCACATACGCACACCCCAAGGAAGGAGAAGAGATGAGAGGAAAAGGAGAGGAGAGAGGAGGAGCTCTTCTCTACCATGCGCAACAAAATGACAAGAAGCCTAGTTTAATTAAAAGTAAATAATATCTCGGGAATCTTCGCTTCCTTTGTTACTTCCACAGCTTCATCGTTGGTTGCTTTTTTTCCCTTTCCGATGGCGTGGGCTTTCCAACTTCGTTGCGCCAGGACTGAACATTTCAGAAGACAACTGAACTGACAGCTACGGTCACACTACTCTGACAGTTGGCTCTCCTCCTCTGCCCTGGTCGCTATTTCGTTTCATATGTAACGCCACTATTTGCAATTACTAGGCTACTAGCATTCACCAACACACAGAACCTTGCTCTAACCCCCGCCACATTCTCATCACTCGCACAAAACATAGTCTACACAACAGAAGTAGCGCTATGCATAATCTGCGTTAGTCCTGTTATTGAAACGGTCAGGGCCTCGCTGCTTCAAAAATGCAGCCTGTTACAGCAAGGTTCATATAATAGCAGTAGTGACGTTAAAAAGGTTGTAGCGAAAGCGACGAGAGCATAGGAGGAGAGCTGCCTGTCAGAATAGTGTGAGCACAGCTTAGCTGACAGAAGGCTGGTCGTCTGAAATGTTTTCAATCCTGGCGCGCGCAACAGCATGGAGTTGACGCTCGATGCACTGGAAAGCCCACGGTGGGAGGCTACCTCGTGACGCTAGTGTCCATGGGTAATGTAGGAAATCTCGCCGTATAACGTTCGTCAGAGCAGCGGTTTACCGTTCATAAGTTACTGTACTCGAGCGCTACTAGCCAAATTGGCGGGTAGGTATTTTTTTCTACTAGCCAAAATGAATTTTCACCCGTGTTTGGCGTGTTGACGTGTGTTAATTTAGAGCCCTGGATATAGGAATGAATGCTGTACCAGTTTGAATCTTTCAAGTAACCGATAAAGTTCCCTAAACTTCACGCCGCTCTCCTTGTCTATTTTGTTGATGAGAACACAACACAGTTCACCTAGGGGTCGCTGCCGAAAGAGCACAGCCCTGAATGGAGCCTGCACGCCCCTAGAGTGCAGTACCACCGGGGAAGTGGCGAGTTTATAACCAATTACAATCTCTCTGCAGAGCAGGAGGAGGGAGCCAATTAGAGACGGATATCCACGAGAAACCCGGAACACCCTCGCATTTGTCCACAAGCCACCTTGCTAGCTTGCAGAAACGGCTTGAAACAAAGCAACCAGAACGTTTTTTTTTTTAACAGGACCAACGCATAACGCATTCAATAACAATGGGGAACACAGCAGTATTAATGAAATAACGATGAGAGGACATCTTTAAGGTCTGTTTCATAACTTGCCTTTAGTCCGTTTATGCTTGGCGTTAACTAATGGCGCGCATCACCAAAATGGCTCGAAAATCGAGTCACGATGCTAGGCTGTGCACCGGACATGTTTTGTGACTCGGCCTGTGTTGGAGTAGCCTAGGGAAGAGTGGTTACAGTTACTGAACTACAGAAGGAACCCTGCATCATGCTGAGGACAATATAATGTCTTGAAGCTACTTTATCATCTTCTTTTTTTGTTCAGTGAAGCAATGGTTAACTAAAGTCCATCATATTTGGCAATATATTTGTAAAACTCTGCAGATAGAACAATGCCCTCACACGGCCTTGGAAGGATAAAACTGATGTAGGGTACAACAAAAATCCATGTTTTATCGTGATGAGTCATTCCCAGAGGAATGTTGTGAATCAAGTGTAAAGGCAGAGGTGTTGCTAATCTTTTACAAGAGGAAAAGAGGTCTGTGTACTAGGGGTGGGCGATATGACGATATTATATCGTGAATCGCGATATTGAGTAAAAGATCGTCTCGAATCTGCCAAAGTGGAGAAATCGTATAGATCGTCTTGTAGTGAAGATGTTTATTATCAGTATCAGAGTGACGTTTTCTCACTTGTGTTGTTGTCTTCACTTTATTCTTTACATTATTGTATTCCACTTGTACACTTTATGAGAGTATCATCAGTGTGTTAACATTTTATTGACTGCAAATTACAAATTGCAAGTATATGAAAGTTGTTTTTTGTTGTTTTTATTTTTTGGATGGAAGATCGTGATAAAAAATCGATATCGTGATTTCATGTTAAAGAATCGTGATACAACATTTTTGCCATATCGCCCACCCCTACTGTGCACCACTCGCTTACAAGAGCTACAACCAGTCCAGACAAAACGTCTAGCACCGCCCGCCGTTGGTACTCGCTGCAAGTAAAAACGGGCGCACGCGAACGGACACACGCATAGATACATGGATTTTTGACAATAAAGTACACTTGACTTGACACACACACACACTGATATGCACACACACACACTGATATGCACACACACACACTGATATGCACACACACACACTGATATGCACACGCACACGCACACGCACACGCACACGCACACGCACACACACACACACACACAAACAGATGCGGGCACATGAGTACACACATACAATCTCTCTTACCATTTCACATAGTTGTGCGCTAGGCTACATATCGAACTGCTCATGTTTTCTTTGAGGCTTCACTATACTCTTGGCCTTTGTGCAAATATCCAGCTCTGCCTGTCGATTCTTCCTATGTCCACCAATTTCTCGTCATTCTTTTCTAAACACGGCATCACATTTTCAATCAGAGCGCGACTGAGCGTGTGTGGACTGAAGGTCACCTGGTTGGTCCCTGAATGCCACACGTAATTGGCTGCTGGCGGCCAATACCACAGCCCATACACACTCTGAGGTGGCCGCCGCGTATGTAAATGCAATCCCGGGTACAAGACTGGTTAGCGCCTTCAGCCCCGCTGCTGATTGATTCATCACAACATAGCACAAGCAAAACGAAGAAAAAACAGGAGCAGCAGTGAAGGGCCGGGCATGGAATGAGCACACACACACACACACACACACACCACAGTACAGTCAGACTGTGAACTGAATATGGCATGCAAACAGGTAGCCAATCATATGACTACACACGCACACACGCACGCACACGCACACGCACAAAACCATCAATAATCCACAGTTAAGACCAATGTTCCCTCTAATTTTTTCGTTGCCTGAGCATATGCACTATATCACTGAGCAGAGCCAATAACCTCGGTGAGCGCCCCCCGCATCAATGTTACAAAGGGGTAACATTGATGCTTCATAATATGTTGATTATATTGTCATTGACTATAGTGAATATTACAAAATCAGTTAAGTAATGTTTCCAAATCTTGATTATTACTTAATCATCAAAACACCAACATCAATATATTGTAGGCTAGGCCTACATTTGTAAGATGTTGGAAAGAAAGTATCTTGCAGCCCAATAGCCCAGAATGTTGAATTTATGTTTAAAAGGATGAATCATTTAATTTGGATTTAAATGTTTTATAATAGGCTAGGCCTATGTAACAAATTTAAAAGACTAAAATATTGAGCTTAAATTAGGCCTACATGAAGTAAAAGTAGGCCTATGCGCACTGTCACTTTAAGAGCTCGTGGAAATTTCAGATCTTGGGAAGCATTTTTCTTACCGGACAGTCTGACTGACCTTCTGGCTAACTGGGTTTTATGGACCTTCTTATCAGTAGGCTAGTAGTTCGTTTAGGCATATTAGTTCATATGTTTTCAAGACATTTCCACTGCGTGGACAAATGCTTTCATCAACACCATTTTGACGAATTTAAACCAACTCTTTGGCAGAAAGCAGCACGCACTTCCAATGATGCCAATAGCGCGAGAGATGTTGCCACTCGCAAAGCTATGACAGGCATCCATTAAAATCGGTCCAGATCCTCGACACCGTTATCAACATTCATATCAGATTCACGATCGAGCTCTAGGAGAGCTAGAACTTGTCTTCTATCCATTATACAGAGATGGATTTAGGCTTTTTGTGTAGGCTACTTAACGCAACCAAACGCCGTAGATTCGGCTGCGAGTGACAGCTGTTACAACGTTGTCTGGTCACTGTTTTGAAGATCAGCATTCGAAGCGCGGCGTATCCGCGCTCTGTCTGATCGCTATTGAAAAAGCAGCTGGAGGCGCAATGCTGATTGTAAGGAGAAGTCCGCGCCTAGTGTGATCGCTTAAACTGCTGTAAGATAGATGTTTCATATCTAAAGGATAGGCCTATGTTTTATTTCGATTGGATGTTATAAAGCTACAATGAGTGGAAATTTCGGACAACAATCAACTTCCTCTCCACACAAATTTGCCGCCTTGTTTTACCTGCGCTGAATGGATTTGCTCTGCGCTGAGAACGTGAGAGCAGTGCGCGATTGCGCAGTCGCGCAGCTTAGAGGGAACATTGGTTAAGACCAAACTCAGGAAGGTGTTCAAAGAGCCACAAGCACAATAAACTATATTACCAAACGTAAGCTGCCTTGACGCACATATGAACTTAACCGCCATCTCATTCCTAGTCCAAAGGGATCAATATGATCCACCTTTTGAAGCTATTGCAGCTAGGAAGGCTGTCCACAAGGTTGAGGAGTGCGTTTAAAGGAATTTTTGAAAAAATTTTCTGCCAAAAGCCCATTGGGGAGGTCACACACTGATGTTGGTAGAGAAGGTCTCTATTGCAGTGATTCTCAAACTGTGGGCTGGGGCCCACTAGTGGGCCCTGAAGGTATTCCAAGTGGGCCTTGAAATCATTTTCTAGAAAATCAAAATAACATTTTTGTGTGTGTTGCTGTTGATTTATTTGAGTTTTATTGTTTATCGGGTCATAGGTGGGCCCCGAACATTTGTTAAAATTTCAGGTGGGCCCCAAGTTGGAAAAGGTTGAGAACCCCTGCTCTATTGGGTTCAGGTTAGGACTGCGCAGGGCTGTCAAGTTCATCCATACCTCAGATAGTAGGCGTTGAGCGCATGTTAAAAAACATATTAACAAGTCCGACAGGCGGACAACAGATGCGTCCGTCTATGCCCGTTCTGAACCTTTTTTGCCCAAACGCCCCCTTGGCCTCCTCATAACCTGTCAAGGCAATTTATCAATAAGCCTACCATGTACTGTATAAGCCTGGATTTGAAAAAGTACCATAGGATTTCAACAGTGTTGGACAATTTACTGAAAAACTGTAATGCATTGCTGATTACATGTTACTGTCTTTTCAAAATAATCCCTTACACTACATTTAGCAATGTGGGGACATTTTTTTTAAACATAAAATCTCTATTGTTTTTTTTTTTAATCACGATTTTTCATTTAAAAAAATAATAATTACAAACATAAAAAACAGGCAAACTTGGATTACAACCCTTTCTGGACAGATTTCAATGAATAGGCTATTTGCAATTTTGCATATTAAATAAATTAAAATGTGAAATTCTCTTTTCACTTTAATATGAGAGCAGTGATGTCCCCCCCTCACTGAAGTGTTATTTCATGTGTGTGCATGATGCTGTCACCTATTTGAAGTGACGTTGATGTTGGATTTCATGGAATACTTTTAAATGCCGCTTTGGGAAGTAGACAGAGTAGGCGACAGGTGAACTGTCTTTCTGTCAAAACAGTGGTTTGCAGGCGTTTGCGTTTTCACGTGGATATTGTCTTCGTGGACCGTTACAGACACACCGTAAGTTCCAAAAACTAATCAATGAGACATTTACTGCATAAACCGAAAAGCGCGCTCTCTGTCAAGCGGTCGCCCCGAACAAACCCTTTAAAAGACGCGCGTGCGTATGATCAACAGAAACACAGCCTTCACTCTCCCTGTGCTCGCGTGTCTGTGAAATCTAATCGAAGTATCGAAGTAATCTCCTCCACCCACGCTCAAAGCGCGAGTTGCTCTCTTGCCTGCACTTCTCACAGCATTGTCAAAAAAATCCAGGGGATTGCCGGTGTTCGGGCTGTTGTTTTCTTCAAAGGGTGTTGTTTCTTTTGAGTGGTGACGCTGTGTAGTCTAACAACACTGAACATAGGAAACGCTATCTGCAAATGTGTCATGCCTTCCTATTTTTTGTGCTCCGCTTGGTGTTATTGACCATGAAGAGTTTGTTGAGTGTGGCGCTTGACAGTTATCCTCCTTATCTGAAGACGTCTTTGTGTGAATGTTTAGGAACTCGGCTAGCACATATGGCACACATGGATGGAATATGCATACAGACTTCTGTGCTTCTGCAGTTGTGTCAGATAATGCAATCAATCAGCTGCGTAGCCGGTTTGCTAACCATTATGGTAGACGTTTTGGTTTGCACGCATGAGCTCCAGGAAAAAACTGAGCTCTGCCACGCCACTGAGCGACTGCCACCTTGTGGACACAAGAGGGAATCACAAGAGGGAATCACAATTCAGAAACGCATCACGGGCGGACGGACGGACGCCAAAGCCTCTTATAGAGATGCGTGGGACGCATCTAAAAAGGTCAATAGTCGGGTTAATGAACCTTGTACATTTTAAGATAATAAGGAATCAGTTGACCACAGAGGCAGCGAAACTTAACTTCCACTCAATGATTTTAACTCACATCTCATATTGCTTGACCACCTGGTCCCAAGCAAATGCAACTGCCCTGTCACTGATTCGCAAATCCTATAAGAAGGCTCTTAAAATTCTTGACAAAAAAATCGAATTTATATCATCACTGTCCCATCATACAGAAGTATGGTTTACTTAGTCTGGACAATTTTATTTCTTTTTCAAACTGCTGTTTATTTTTCAAAATTGTAAATGACCTTGCTCCCCCTCCCCTTAAGAAATGTGTGAGGTCTGAGTAGAGCAGAAAACAACACAAGAGCATCATCTAGAGGGGACTCATCAAGTGTGTTTAGAAATACCACTTTTGGTCAAAGTGCCTTTTCTGTAAAAACAACAGGGCTATGGAACAGTATTCCTAGGTATTAGGCAAAGCAACACACTTTAAATCAGGCCTCAAGAAATGGCTGAAAACAAGCCATTGAACAAAAACAGCACTGTGAACATTTTTAGTCATTTATCTTATGTTTGGTGTTTTAGGTTTACTTTATCATACATCTTGTTTTTTTGTTTCTTTGGTGTATTCCTTTAACTAGATATGCCTTCTTGGCCATGTAATAGTGTGGGCCAATATTTGCACATTGGGCACCTTTTAATTGTATTGTCAAATTCTTGTATTATTTATTTCAATACTATTTGTTTTTAGCTTAATACCAATTCCTGTCCAGGGACTACAGATGAAAATTAGCCTTGTGGCTATAATCTGGCTCAATTGTATATTGTGCACCGTCCCTGCTAAACAATAAATGAAATGAAATACCGTATTGGCCCGAATATAAGACGTGGTTTTTGTTATAAAAATAGTACTCTAAAAAGGGGGGTCGTCTTATTTCCGTGCGCTAGAGAAAAAAGTAAACTTTTTTTTTTTTTAAACTTAACCTGAATGCGGGCATTAGCCTATGCTTCACAACAATGCCAAACAACTCAATAATGGATGGGTTAAGAGATTGTTTTGTCCATATCAAATTTGCAGATGCTTGTTTCGTTATGACTGTTGCACCGCACGTCTATCAACTGTCAATGTCAACGCGATGCGGACGACAGTGCAAGGGGAAAAACACAAATCAATCGCGGCTCGTTGCTCTGCTTTTATTTGTGCTTGGTTTTACAGTCTCATCAGGAAAGGTTTGGTTGTTCTCTCTGGTCAGCCGACAACACCACTAGAAACTAAAGATATGAAGGGTGATTTGACGAACAACCTGTAGGCTAAGTTTTGGATGCTGTCATCAGCCAATCAATGGTCATCTGTGTGTGCCCGAGAAAGCGGCGCCTTTGACAAGCGGTGCCTTTGACGATATGCCTCGCAACGATGCAACAACACAGAATAATGGTTAGGGCAAGAGATTGTCTTGTTCATATAAAATCACTAGGAGTTTTACCCTTTGTACGAAATGAATATCAATCGGACTTTTAATGTCAACGTGGTCCTGATAGGCAGCGCATGGGTTTCAAGTGCAATGCGTCAATCTGCCTTTGGTCACGTTCGGGTTCTACAGTCCAATGGAAAACTTTGGATGCATAAAATGAACGGCGATTTGGCGAGACGGCTGCTGGTTAGATATTGCTGTCAACTAAGCATTTTGCAAAATCTGTGCATTGCACAATAGATTGCCTATCTCTACTGGACTGGTTGCCTGGCTGGCGCAGACTAATGCTCTGAGTGTAGGCTATGTTGCGTCGCACTTTAAACAGGCGCGTCCAGGCAACTGTAGCCTGTAGGTGCCTATTGGTGCATGACAGGTGAAGTGAGTAAAGAAAGGAAAAGGATATGAGTAGCCATCTGTGGTCTTATATCATGGAAATTCCATGAAAATTATATTGTGAAATTTGTTCTTTGCAAAAAGCCTCAGATTTTCCAACAAATTAAAAACTGCATTTTGAGAAAAGTTTCCAATGTGAAACAAAATTAAGTCTTCAAAAAACTTTTTTCCCCAAAACATGAGCCTGAAAATGGGGGGTGGTCTTATAATCAGGATCGTCTTATATTCGGGCTAATACGGTAAGATGAAATGAAGGCGTGGAAAGTGGCAGAACTAAGGGACTTTGTATGGAATAGCAAGCGGCAGAAGCATCAAAAGCTGCAAAAGCGTTTCTAGCAAGGAGGACGTCAAAATCCTTATAAGAGAAGTTGAACTTCAGCTAAAAAATATGTGATGAGCTCGGTAGCCGGCAGCCAATGGAATGTTGACATTTAAGCTTCGGTTGGTCACTCTCCCTGATCAAACACTTCAGGTTGAACCGTTTGCCACGTTCGTCGCCTTTGATCTGTACTTTCCATGGGAGAAAGCAGTGTTTTAGCTCTTTCAACACCTGCTGTCTGTCCGTACAGTTACTCTGTCATCCATGTCCTTGCTTTGCGTACTGGTGCACGGTCATGTTGGAAAAGGAAGGGGCACGTTCCAAACTGTTCCCACAAGAGGAATTATGGTGTGGGGCTGTTTTTCAGGAGCTGGGCATGCCCCCTTAGGTCCAGTGAAATGAACTTTCAATGGTTCATGACCAAACCATTCTGACAATTCCAAGCTCCCAACCTTATGGAAACTTGGTAATATATTGTACAAACATCAATAAACGAAGCATTGCATCCACATGCTCATATGCTGTGTGCGTGTATTGTACTATGAAGTGTGTTGAAGTAAGAAATGTTAGCAAGCATATGCATTCCATCATACATCCGTATCTCTTTGTCAACATATAACTCTGTGTGTGTGTGTGTGTGCGTGCGTGCGTGCGTGCGTGCGTGCGTGCGTGCGTGCGTGCGTGCGTGCGTGCGTGCGTGCGTGCGTGCGTGCGTGCGTGCGTGCGTGCGTGCGTGTAAACCATCATGAGAGGAAATAGAGTAGCCATATGTTGCACTGGGGTGTGTGGGATAACAGGGTGTTGTGTACTCAAGTGTGTGTGTGTGTACGTAAACGCATGTTCAGGGAATATTTAGTTGTAGGCTGACAATGTAGGCCTGCACTGCCAGACAAATCTGTAGTGGATGAGGTAACATCTGGAGTGGACAAACACACACACACACACACACACACACACACACACACACACACACACACACACACACACACACACACACACACACACACACACACACACACACACACACACACACACACACACACACACACACACACACACACTACCGGGGGATGACATAGGGCCATATGTCACACACAGATAAATGACACAAATACACTCGGAAACTGCTCAGAACAATCACTGTCACACAGAGCCACACAGTCACACTCATACCAATTAAATAGCAATAAATACAAAATGAGACCTAAACAATAACAATATAGAGAAACAATCTGACAACAATGCGTTAAAAAAAGCCCTCAAAAGTGAACGGAACAGACAAAAATGTGTTGCATATTCCATTGTGAATTTGTTCTCTTGTTTGATGAACTGATTGTGTGTTAGTGTGTGTGTGTGTGTGTGTGTGTGTGTGTGTGTGTGTGTGTGTGTGTGTGTGTGTGTGTGTGTGTGTGTGTGTGTGTGTGTGGACAAGCACAAGCATATGGTAAAACAGATTTTTCCTCTCCCTGCAGCAGTCGGCTGAGGCAAATGTGGGCTACAAGCACGCTTGAGCGTGCCTGCCTGTGTGTGTGTGTGTGTGTGTGTGTGTGTGTGTGTGTGTGTGTGTGTGTGTGTGTGTGTGTGTGTGTGTGTGTGTGTGTCCCAGTACCACCACCTGGTTCTTCTCCCTTCTCCCCAAGCGCTGCCTGCCTGCTGTCGGCCACCCAATCTGGGGCGGCAGCACCGCTGTGGAGCCCTCATCCCCAAATAAAAATGTGGGAAACACACTGCTATGCCACTGACTTGCGTATCTCTTACAAAAAATCCAAGACAGACACAGACACACATACTCACACACACACACACACACACACACACACACACACACACACACACACACACACACACACACACACACACACACACACACACACACACACACACACACACTCTCCACAAAGAGACATAAAAAAGCGATTCCAAAAAAGTTGGGACACTTGCTATTTTGTGAATAAAATCAAAATACTTGCATTTCCAAAACATTCAGTATGTTAATAAGGTAGAGCATTGTGCACAGACAATATATCAGTTGATAAAGTAAAGCAGAATTATTGTTTTGAAGTAATTATGTGATCATTTAAAATTTCACCCTTGCAACAAATCCCAAAAAAGTTGGGACAGGGCCAATGAAATGTTTTTAAAGTTAGATAATACTAAACACAACACAAGGGAGGATACTTAACAGTTTAATACCTTTACTGAAGGCATAATTTTATTCA